>NW_026728840.1:1240000-1540000 GCF_030272615.1 Cryptomeria japonica
CCAACCCATCAATTATTAGGTTATCACTTCTTTACAAATCACGGAAAACCCCAATGTGCCCTGGTGGTCTAGACTTCATGCATCCTTACAAGGAACCTCATGCAAGCCTATCCCTCATGACCCCAGTCATCACAAGGAAGCCCACTCCCCCCCTAACATGGTCTCAAACATGACAACACAAGAGGCTCTAGAATCATAATTAGATCTAAGAACATACATAAATCTAAAATTATAAATAATCCATATGCAAACAACAATCTCATCTCATAATCATGAAACCTGTGAAAGTTAACATCATGAGAACCAAAAATAAATGAGCCTCTTGGCCAAATAAACATATCAAGGCCATAAGAAATGCCATCAAATCTGAAATAAATAATCTCAGCAAGGCCTATCCACTTGCTAGTGCATAATCACAAGAATATCAATCTCTCTTGGAGCATCAACAAGGGAGGAAGCACAAACAACTCAAATGGAGTAAAATTCATACAAAACTCAAAAGTAAATCATATGAAGACATTACTAATTATAAATCAACATTAGACAACATCATAATGCCCTCAAAAAGCCTCTGGTACGGCCCCAAATCCAACTTACATCAAACAAGCTTCAAACTAGGAAAAAAACCCTAAAAATACACATAATGGCACAAAAGACTAATAGATTAGCGCATGTGGGTGATCTTTTAGCGCATGGGGTAATTACCTTAGTGCATGTAGTCATTCCTTTAGCGCGTAGCAAAAAAAGTGTAAATTTCAATAGAAAACTACTTAAGTGCGAAATCAAAACTGCTCAAAATATAATCAACCAAATATGGCGTATTTATACTCGTTGGAATTGGCACAAAATGAACTATAAGAATCTGTGAACAAAATAAAATAATAAGATCAACCCAAGGAAGTCCAATTGAAAACATAATGCAGATTTTTTTTGGAGGAAGAACATCTCCAGAACTGTCAAACTGAGGCAATACTCAACAACCTTGAATCTAAAACATAGAAAGCATAGTATATAACTCAAATACATTTAAAAAGACATTCCACATAACAAATAACATCCATACACAAGAGGATGAGTGAAATACAAATCTATTAAAATAATTCATACAAGACATATACAAAATCTACAAGATATTCCTCATGTCGAACATTCATGACAATGCATAGAAAGCATTATTTATAGAACTATAAACCAAGAAAGGAATCTAAAATCCCATGGATACACATTCCAAATCTAGGAAGACTAAAGAGAATGCATAAACCAATCTTTTTTTAAATCCAAATAAAACAAGAAGCACACAAGTTTTCAAATCTTTGAAAGAAAAATAAGAAACCAATGGAGAGGCCTCCAACCTGCAACCTGTGTGATGGTTTGTAGTTGAAGAAGAGTTCCCACAAGCCAAACCCAAAATCCAACCAAACTCCAGCCAAAAACCAAGGATGCAAAAATCCCCCAAAACCAAGGAAGAAAATGTTGGAGAAATTCCTAGAGAATAACCAACCCAACCGAAAAACCTCACTGAAATGAAAAGAATAATAAGCGACAACAAAGCTTATCAAATATTAAAATAATCATATAATCAACAAATGTTAATTATCAAATGAATATAAATATCAAATAATTAAATAATTTAACCTATAAATAATTTATTACTTCCAATATTAAAGATTAATTAATATTTAGAGTATAATCAATAATCAATAATTGATTAAATAATCTTTACAAAATTATTAATTAATTAAATACTATAATTCTAAAAATCATAAATCAAATAATCAAAAGCTCAAATAGCTTAAATCAAATAATTAAAAATAAATAATACTAATTGTCAAATCTCTCAACAAATAGATAAATAATCCAACGCCACATAAATAACCACACGACAATAAAATCAACTACAACATAAATAATCCTCATACCAAAAGAGTTAATCAATACTAACATACTCCAAAAACTAAAAGAGCCAAGCTAACAATTGACATGACCAATTGCGCCTAGTGACAACTTAAACCTAGAGTATGTGAAGGGAAACTCATGCCATCTCCGAACCACATAAGCCATTGGAACTAAAGACACGCTCAAACCTGTGAAGCCAGGTGGAGTCGATGTCTGGCACCTACAAAATCCTTAAACCACAAAATGATAATACAAAATATACATATACATATATAGAACAAGCAAGTGATAGAGAATCACGACGACACATCCCGCTCGCAATGAGTGATGTGGAATTGTCTCTATCACGAAGATAATCAAACAATAGTCAGACACATCTCATAAAAATCTCATCATACGTAAACATAAAGTAGGGTTAGCGTAATCATAATCATCATCAAAACCATGATAAATCTAATTTATAAATAATCCATCACATAGTGAGCATATAAAATCCATCGAGTACATATATCATCAAATCACATGATCAATCATGATAGTACCAGCATCCATATAGATAAATCAAAATAGCATATGTCCAATATTGTCTAACATCATCCAAATCATCAAAATATAGTCTAGGTAATTCTATCAAGCATAATATAAAAGTCAACTCTAGTCAAAATAAGTCAAATCAAGGGTGGACACTACAGTTAATCACAAAGTGCTTCTATTTATCCTAGCGCTTATATCTATCATATGGCACTCTATCCTAGTATTACTCCCTGTTCATCACAAAGTGTTTCTTTTATCTTATCTTCTAGGGCACCTACTTGAGTGTATCCTCTTGAGTAGCTAATCTAAGTGGCAACGTATGTTCTATCACATAATTGTCAATTTTAGCCTAATCCAATTGGCAACGTATGTTCTATCTCAAAATTCTCAATTTCTATGGTACTCCCTATTCATCACAAAGTGACTCACTCTATCCTATCCTAGGGCCTCTACTTGAGTGTATCCTCTTGATTAGTTTCTTGATTGGCAACGTATGTTCTATCACAAAATTGTCAATCCTAGCCCTATCTGTTATCCTAGTCTTCCCTCGAGGACCTGTTTGAGTGTATCCTCTTAGCAGCTTATCCAATAGATAGCATATGTTTATAACAGAACTGTCGATTCAACCTTAAAGATATACATGTGCATTCATGACACAAACGCACTCGCATTGGACATAGACACTTTTAAAATAATAGATGCACCTAGCCTACCTAGATGCACCTAGCACCAACGCAGACTTTCCTTACTGTTTTTCCCCCAGCTTGAAAATTTCTAAGACCTACCTAAAGTGCATTTATTTCTCTACCTGACATGCATTTATGACAACAATTAATGCACCAAAGTACAAGGAGGTTTTGTGGTACTTACTAGCTATCTTGCATCTACTGGCCTCTAATATCGGCGAATGTCAAATCTATCCACAAATGCCATCGTTGTTGACTGCTCTCTGCTCTCTCTTTACTCTGATCTCTTAGGTGTGCGGATGACAATGATGATGTTTTCCCTCGTAATCTATCTTATAGACTACCCTAGCCCTTGTTTCTCATGTCAGTCTTCTTTATCCGGTGCCTCTATCACTCAATCCTATCTGGTCAGTCCATTCTAGCCTTTATTTCTTATCGAGAGATTGTTTGTGATCTTTTCAGACATTTTCATCCAATCTCTCAAGGGGGCATATCATTCCCATCTTGGGACAGCTCTGTATCAGTTCATCTTATCTTCTTTGAAACAATGCGACAAGCTGCATTGTCTCAAAGAGGGGCAAAATGTAGACACCTAAAATTGTCCTGTCTAATTAAATAAATATTTTAATTTATTCAATTTTTTAAGCCTAATTCTTCTATTAATTAAATAAATCTTTATTTATTTAATTAATTAATTTATCATTTTCTAGCCTTTTTCCTCATTTAAATAAATACTTTTATTTATTTAAACTATCCTTCCCCTAAATTAAATAAGTACTTTTATTTATTTAATTGATCCCACTTCTTCTATTAATTAAATGAGTCTTTATTTATTTAATTAATTCATTAACCTTTTCTACCAATGACACATGTCATTCATCTCTTAATTTCTACACTACCTACCCTCTCATTATTTTCTTATTTCTTCTACCTACCCTCTAATCCTAGCCGACCATTTATCTTTTACACCTCTTAATTGTATCCCTCCATTTCTTATAGTGTCTTCTATATAAGAGTATACTCTCTTTCATTATCAACCCTATTGAACTACTAAGCTCTCTAAGAATTCTAGCATTCGAATTTTCATATGCGATCAAGCCTACTTGCAACCACACTTCCGTTCTTTGTTGAGCTCTTGTGCACACATAAAATCTAAGAGCAAATATATCAAGCAAGGTCAATGGAGATAGGAAGAATGGAGATTCAAACCCTGTTGGACATGTGATGGTATAATCTTTGTGATTTTGTTGATTTAAATTGTCTTAGGTAATCTTCATATGTTATGGTGGATCTTTGTTGTTGTTAGGATAGGGTTTCGTGGTTGAATCTATTTTAGTCTTTCAATATTGTTGTTTTCATTTTTACCACAAACAAGGAAAATAAACCCAATAGATCCAACCATAATTCTATAGGAAAGAGGGTTTAATACAAATTGGATTCAGTTCCCCTTTGTATAAGTTGAAGATGTAATTTGAATGCTAGATCTAGGGCAAATTATGGAAAATTGAAAGAAAATAATATAACAATAAGTTCCAAATTTCATGTAGAGCTATAAAGTTAGATTTGAGAATAAGAAAAAAATCAGAACTTGTGATTTAAAATTCAGTTTGAAAGCACAAGACCGGGTTGCTTGGAGTGACCTAGTCCTAACAAATATTTTCCATTTTTTTATCAAATATAAGAACAAAGAGTAATGAATGAGGAGGAGGACCTCGTAACAAAAGACATACATGTCTTTAGCTATCCATATGAAGGAGATTTTCATAGATTTTCAGTCAAAGGAGTTGTCCATTCTCAAAAACAAAAAGTCTCAATGGTCAACAATTGGATACCGAGATCACAGTTGAGTCTAAAAGAAATAATTCAAAAGCAACATCGCAAGCCAAATCCTAAAATGAAAATCAAAAAGATATTTTGATTTCAAGACTCATAAGATATTTTGACAAATATCTGGACGAAACTAAAAGAGAGAGGAAAATCATTGTCATAAAATACACAAGGGCTTTGATTGGGAATTGCTTCACTATCTCAGAACTGGTGTTTTATTCGTACATACATATCTTTGAAAAAAATTATGTCTCCCTTGATTAGTAATAGCCAAAAACATACACCCTAGCACATACTCCTTTACATTTAGGGCATCCTCTATGAGCAAGAGATTTTGTTCTATTTTCTATTGGTTGTCTCACATTTCTAATAAGTTGTTGAATAGTTGACACTTTGAATTATATTTGAATTTGAATCGTTAAGATTGATCCTAACCAACTATACAGATTTTGAGATAAATGTTGTTCCATAAATGATCTGAATTCAATAATTATTTTTTAGTTTAGTAAAGTAGATACTACTTTATATGATTAAATAGTCAGATATACATGTCGATCTATGCCGCCTTATAGATAGAATATATACAACTATCAATAAATTTTTATTATTAGATAATTTACCTTAATTGATCTAATAGATGTAGGATCAAACATTTTTTTTTTTAATTCAATAGAATCTGGTACCCAAATCAAAATATCTTAAAAGCAGATTTTTCTATATAGTCCTATTGTATCATATAGAAATATAGTTTAGTTCTATTTAGTTAACTTATAATAAAGGTGGATATAGGGTTTTCTGTTTCATTTTAAATGATAGTAAAGGAGAAATATTTATGTATGAAGTTCAATATCTAGATTTAGTACTTATAGAAAAAAGTGTTAGCCAATTTTTAAAAAAACAATATATTTTAAATGTCGGTTCGGGATCAAACAAAACAAAGACAAAAAATTGGATTGAACTTTTCTTCACTATTTTTTATTAAAGGAAAATCAAGTTTTGAAGGGACTCAAAACCCTTTACAAACAGATTTTTAATCCATCTGGTACCCTAAAACAAGAATTTTTCAAAAGATAGAAAAAAGAAGTCACCAAATAACCATGGGTTTTAAAGGCTCCCATAACCATAAACATGGGTTTCCAGATAAGGTTCCCACAACCTAAAACAAAAGCTATAAAAAACAAAGCCAAAAAAACTAGAAACTAGCCAATCATTTAATGGGAGCCCTTCCGTTCAAATGAGAATGTAGAGTCATGTCAAATCCTCCCTCCTTCATTGTCTTTTTAGCTTTTTTACCCTTCATAGTTTGCCAACCATCTTCTAGCCTTTCAACTTTCTTCTTCCACCCCTACATCTCCTCAAAAGAGAAGCAAGACTTGCTATCAAGGTTCCGTCATTGATCTCCTAAGGGAGCAATAGAATTTCCATGTCCACCACTAACTTTAGCAACATTCTCAGTCATATTAATCATTTTAGTACTCTGAGCCTAACTAATTTTCAACAAATCCCCAGAGCTGTCCTCAACTTAGTTTGGAAGCTCACTCCTAGAATCCTACTAACAAATCTTAGCTTCCAAGCCTGCACCTTCCATCAAGCCTCCAAAGGCTTGGGAAGGAAGAGTAGGAATAGAGAAAGAAGGAATCTCTTTAGAAGCCACCTCAGACACTTTATCCACCTCTTTCCCCACTAAATCAGTAGATATTGATTCATCTTTTTGTTGGCTTGATGATGATTGTTGTCATTGATAAAACACATACACACACATATGTTCATATTGTCTACCAGTGTGACTTCAAATTTGTTTATATTGCAATGGGTATAATAGAAGTTTATATCTAACCGGTACACGATGACAATCGGTATATACATAGAGACAACCAATGTGTATTTATATATGGATATAAATAACTCAACATCAACCTGTTGATCCAATGGAGATTATCAAAGGAGAATTGAAGGACAAACCAGTATTGTTGTTCCAATTGGTATTCATTGATTATGTGATGAGTTATCACTGATTGTGATGCATTATCCTAACTGACAAATTTTGGCAGTATTTTTATGATGAGTCATGATTGTTTGACCAGATACACTGCACTTAGGAAATTGTGATATGATTTCTAAAGGCTGACATGAAATCTAAATGTCTATATATTGACATCACAATGAATTATTTTGCATGAGCGAAGGAGATATGTTATGAGATGATTTGATGCGAAGGAAGAAGTGTTAAGTTGTAGAGTATGTTGGTAATGAATTTTTGAGTGCGCAAAAGAGGATCTATTCAAGCAAGTTGTGCTACTCCTAGATCACACAACTTGTTGTTTTCTAGAAAATCACTGCAATAGTCAAATCTTCTAACCGAGCAAGCTCTAATAAGCTTCATTGTACAAAACTTCTAACTAGGTGATCCATTAGTTTGGATTCATAAATCCTCTACCAAGGTTACTCTTAACAAGGTACTACCTTTAACATGGTATAGATTTTAACTAAGCTTTGGGATCCTTACCAGGATTCGCTCCTAGCAGAGCAACCTTTTGTAGACCTTAACTAGCCAGTTATCTATTACTGCAGATAGTTAACTTGTGAGTCTCATCTCACTGTGGTTTTTCCCATTTGGGTTTTCCACGTATAAACACTTGTGTTATGGTCGATGTTTTACTTATTGTGGATGTTATTATATCATTTTGGATTGCATGCATAGTGTTTAACAAACTTGTTAAGTATATCTACCGGTCAGTGTTTAAAGTAGCCTTGTTTTTGGTGTCACTGATTCACCCCTGCCCTCTCAGTGCTTTACAAGTCCATCAATTGGTTTTAGAGCCTAACTTCTTTAAAGTCTAATCACTTGGAAGGAAACCCTAAAGCCACCATGGGGGATATGAGCTAATTGGAGATGGCTAGAGAGCTTGAAGCTAATAGGAATGAGCTTGAAACCCTAAGGGCCAAACTGAAAGCTTCTTAAGTCAAAAGGAGAGAGAGAACTGAACAACTGTTAGAAATATCTGATATTAGTTCTTTAGATGAGGCCAATATTGATGCTTTAGCTGAGGAAATTGAAAAACTAAATAGTGAAAAGATAAATCTGAGGAGAGACCTAGAAGGCCTAACTATCCGCATGAGTCAAGAACTGGAAGCCAGAAGGACTGCTGAAGATCTCATCAAAGAAAGAGATCATGAGATTTCTGAGATCAAGTGACAGAATGCTACTTTTCAAGAGCATTGGCATGCAGGGAGAGAAGAGAAAGAGACCTTACAGCTAGATCTTCAATTGGCATAATCTCTGAGAGAGACTCTGTCAAAACATAATGAAGATCTTACTAGACAACTCACTGAAGTGAATGGGAAACTAGAAAAGTTCAACAAAATTTCTACTTTGCTAGATGAGAAAATTGAATCACAAAGGGTGAAAGGTGATACCTATGGACTTGGTTTTCACACATCTAAGAAGAAAGAATCTTTCGGTACAAAGAGAAACACTCATAAGGACAAAACTGCTCCTAAGGCTAAAAAGCCTACCGATAAGAAGGTTTTTAAACCTGTTTGCTTTGTTTTTCATAAAACTGGTCATACAACAAATGTGTGTAGAAACAAACCTAATGGAAATGCAAGCTACAATACAAATACTAGGTATATGTCCAATAAATTTGAAGGTTATTGTTTCACATGCAAAATGTATGGATATAGATCAGTTGAATGCAGATATGGAGCAAATAATCTAGTACCACATATGAATCCAAGACCAAATGGCAACTGGATGAGAAACTATGATAACCAGAGTAACATGAACTAGCAAAGACCCTATGTCAACCGGTTTAGTCCATTTGAGATGGAAAAGGTAGCAAATGTCATTTGCACCATCTGTAATAATTTTGGTCATGTGGCTATGAATTGCAGAAGGAGAACTATAAGAGGCAATGCAAGACCTTGGAGATCATATGGAATGGCCTGCTATCACTGTCATCAACTAGGACACATTGCAAATTTTTGTAGATCTAGAAAGAACAAACCGGTTAATCATCCTAAAGATAAAAAAGGCAAGCAGAAGGTTAATATTAAAGAAACCGGAGAAGAAATGAATTGAATATGGAAAAATAAGAGTGATGATATTCCTGGAGAAGAAACTAATCCTTCACCTAGTGTGGAGAATCCTACATCGGTGAACTAAGCCTTTCAATATGGCTAAGGGGAGCATATAGGGAAATCTACTTCCGGACCCCTTGAAAACAATGAGGGGTAAGAGAATTTGAATGCATGAAATTTTGATAACTTTTGTCAATCGGTTATCAACCGATTTTACATCTAACAGGTGAGCGTTTAATGAAGTAGGTAAAAAGGATAAAAGCGAGTTTTACTTTGTTATTTTTACCCTAATGCATTCGAGAGAGAACTTTTGAGCACTTGCAGATAAAAGAAGGGATTGCTAGTTGATTTTAGTCAAAGTTGTATCGTGATTTGCATGATCAAGCTGATTTGAAGGTTAGTAAAGACTGAACTGGTGTGAACTTGAGTAATCAACCAGTAAATGAGGTAGCGTGCGTAAACTAAGGTATTTATTTGTAAAATTTTGCTTCGAATCTAGTCTATCTAAAATGACACCATCTTCTAAGCAAGTAGAGAAATTGATGATCACATCTAAACCTATGGAGGTTGTGAAGTCAGAATGAATTGTGTCTTATAATGCTTTATCTCAAGTTCCTAATGATTTCATAGTGAAAGAAGATTTGCCTAGCTACATTGATTGCAAAATTGAGGATTTAGGATCATTGTCAATATATTCTCAGTTGAAATCCCTTTGCGATGAAAACAGAAAGATTCAACCCGAGTATGTTAGGGTTTATGAGAGGTTTTCATAATGCAACTTATTTTCTTGAAGATTTTGAAGAGGATCATATATGAATTA
Organism: Cryptomeria japonica; assembly: GCF_030272615.1. Taxonomy (NCBI): domain Eukaryota; kingdom Viridiplantae; phylum Streptophyta; class Pinopsida; order Cupressales; family Cupressaceae; genus Cryptomeria; species Cryptomeria japonica. The sequence continues at coordinate 1,249,844 of NW_026728840.1, forward strand.
TTCTGAGTCGTGTTCATGGGGAAAAAATGTATTTGGGAAGGACACACACTATAACCAAGGTAGCTATTCAAGGAGTAACTAGTTTTTACTCAACCAGTGAAGTACCTAAGCTGAGGTGAATTTAAAAAGAGAGAGTAAACACTTTAAACTCATCTATCTTTGATGGGCATTCTTTTTCTATCAATAACATTAAGGACCCAATGGTTAAATTGGAAACTATGGTTATAGGATACCGGATATTTTATTCCAGTAGAATGAACAGTGTACCATTTGCAGCAGTGTATACTGCTTATAAAATGATAGCTGAAAATGTTTATTATGACCTATGTGAGGCCATAAGGAGCCAATTAATGTTGAATCTTTAGTCTATCAAGAAGGACAACAATCAAAAGTTTAAATTTGGTCAGTTGTTGATTGGTTTATTCCATTATTTCTAGAATTTCCTACCGAGAATTGGTGATCTTGAATGGTCTAAGGATCTATCGGTAATGACCCAGATTAAGAATAGTATTAAGGCTATGAGGAACACCTTCTCTACTGCAATGAACAAATATTTCAATGAATTTCAGAAGAAAATGAGTATGAGGTTAAGGCTACCTAAGGATGTGGTGAATTTTTTTGTTAAGGACATCATTTTCATAGTCACCATTGATTTCTGCCAGATGGAGGCTATTGAGTCTAGAGAAGAGGAAATGGAAGACATGAGCTATGAATTCAATTATGACTTATTGATTGGTTATGCCAATAACCTATTGGCATCTCCAGTGGATAAAAAGAAGACAAGATTGGATACAGTTGTAGTTCAGACTGCAAAAGCTGAAACCAGTAGTGTTCCAACCATAAGTGGTAAAGGTAAAAAGAATAAGGTTGAGCAAACACCTTTAGTAATAAAAAATACAAGAGTGACATGAAGTGTCCAAACTAAAAAGGAACCGGAACCTAAAGTATATGTAAAGAAGCCGACTGCATCAAAGAAAAGAGGTTGAAAAATGATTCTCCAAGCAGAATTTGAAAGTACTGATACTGAGGAGGGACCCAAGAAAATGAAAGAAACTGGTAAAGCAACCAAACTAGTGAAAGAAGTGCCAAAGGAAAATGTGCCTATTAATGTCTTAACTTACAAGCCTGAGACTAATTTTTAGAGAAAGGTGAAGACATTAGGAAGAAACAGATTTGATAATGTGAAAGATTATTTTGATTCATTCAGTGAAAATCAGAAGGAACAAATTGTTCAATAGGTAATCAGTTATTTGTGCCATTACAATAGATTACCTCATAATCTTGAAAACTATATTTCTAATTCTTTATGTACTATTCTTTTGAATAAATGGGAGGAAGTTGTGAAGAAAAAAAAGATATTATAGATGATGTATTTGTGCAATATTTTTCTGATTTGTCAAAGGATGAGTTAATTAAATTGCTTGATAAGTACAAAGTCCAATTTTCTTTCAAGACAAGAAGATTGAAGCTACTTAGTGGAAAGGTGCACCCTGTTGAAACTGAGACTCATCAGATTGCTCATAATATTAAATAGATGCAAGAGCTTATACATTCTTCTAAGGATGGCCAAGATACTATTGATGTACCAGAAATGGATGAGAAAGAAATTGTGCAAGCTGATGTTGTCTATCCTGCCAAGAAGAAGGATGACACTATTTCCCAACAAGTCATACTTGTTGATGATATTCAGGATACAATTGATCTATCTAGAAACATTATTCTACCAGATATGCAGCCACCAGAAATTTTAGACTCATAGGTTACTACAATTGAGATACCAACAACTCAACGAGGAGTGGATATTCCACTAGCCAAAGAACAACTAGTGAAACCCCAACTCCCATCGGTTTCATAGGCCACTCAAAAGGAATCATATGAGAAAGTTGTTACACAGATTTCTGAATAGGAAATGGAGAAAGAACAGGAGAAAGAGAAGATTAATAAGGTAACATCTTTTGAACTGGTAAAAACAATAGTCATGCAGGAGACTGATGAAGATGATGATGACTCATTAGGCATATCAGGGCCTATAATTGTTGATAACATGAGTACATCATAAATGATAAATATTGCAACCATCATGCAATCTAGGGCACACAAGAAGAGACTTAAAGAACAGAGAATGGAAGCAGAAACCATTCAGAATATTGTGGATATTCTGACAAGTCTACTTCTGGAAACTGCTACAAAGCATTTGTCAGCTCCTATTTGCAAACTTGGTCAGTTGGTTGTTGATGCATCTGATAAACTTAAGTCCCTAGAGGAAGCGACACAAGCTTATGCTAAGAAGAGCTATAGGAAGAAGTGTGGAGAGTAGCTTATGAAAGAGATTGATACAGGAAAAATCGCTCTCTTAATAAAGATTTATTAAGAAAAGCTATTGAAACAAGTGGTAAAATTTTTGCATCTACTTCTAATGTTTCATTCTTTTATTCTGATATCAATAAAAGGTGAATTGAAATAGATCAAGAGCTAGAGAAGATATGCAATGCATATGTACCATTACAAGATTCTATTTTTTCTTTTGGCAAATCTGTGGATGATTTACAAAAAAGGTTAGATACCTATGATTTTGAAAAGGCAAAAAGACTCTAATCACTGAAGGAGATGAAGAATCTACCCAGACCCTAAGTGGACATATTGCAAAGAGCCTACAAGAATGCATAAGCTATTTTGGCTACTCTAGAGACATGTACACTTGATTCAATGAAAAAGTTCTATACTCAGATTATGACCACAATTGAGATCACTGAGAACTTGCTAGAGACATGGGAACATGCTTTTTCTAAATTGAAGAGTAACTTTAGTGACATTTTTATGAGGATTGCACTGCATAAATCTTGATTCAAATTTTCAAGTTTTTGTATATGTAAACCATTTTGATACAAATTTTTCTATATATATATATATATTTATTTATTTTTCTTTCCAATTTGGCATTGTTGTCAAAGAGGGAGTAGAAATATGTATGTGTGTTGTGAAAATTTTGTATGTTGTATGTAGTAAGGGGGAGTAGGAATAAATGTGTACAAATTTTGTTTTTGTAAGCACACTTAGCAGTATTGCTATAAAATTTTCTAAGTGTTGCCATCAATGCCAAAGGGGGAGATTGTTGGCTTGATGATGATTGTTGTCATTGATGAAACACATACACACACATATGTTCATATTGTCTACCGGTGTGACTTCAAAGTTGTTTATATTGCAACCAGTATACTAGAAGTTTATATCTAACTGGTACATGGTGACAACTGGTATATACATGGAGACAACTAGTGTGTATTTATATATGGATATACATAACTCGACATCAACCTGAAGATCCAACAAAGATTATCAAAGGAGCATCGAAGGACAAACAGTTTGTCTTTAACTCCAACTGGTATTGTTGTTCCAACCGGTATTCATTGATTATGTGATGAGTTATCATTGGTTGTGATGCGTTATCCTAACCGATAAAGTTTGACGGTATTTTTGTGATGAGTTATGATTGTTTGACTAGATACATTGAACCTAGAAAATGGTGATATGATTTCTAAAGGCCGACATGAAATCTAAACGCCTATATATTGACATCACAATGAATTATTTTCATGAGCAAAGGAGATATGCTATGAGATGATTTGATGTGAAGGCATAAGTGTTAAGTTGCAGAGTATGTTGGTAATGAAGTTTTGAGTCTGCAGAAGAGGATCTATTCAAGCAAGTTGTACTACTACTAGATCACACAGCCTGTTGTTTTCTAATCACTACAATAGTAAAATCCTCTAACCGGGTAAGCTCTAACAAGCTTCATTGTACAAATCCTCTAACTAGGTGATCCATTAGTTTAGATTCAGAAATCCTCTACCAAGGTTACTCTTAATAGGGTATAGCTTTTAACTAAGCTTTGGGATCTTTAATAGGATTCACTCCTAGCAGAGAAACCTTTTGTAGACCTTAATCGGTTAGTTATCTATTACAGCAGATAGTTAACTTGTGAGTCCCATCTCACCATGGTTTTTCCCATCTGGGCTTTCCATGTACAAACACTTGTGTTATGGTGGATGTTTTACTTATTGTGGATGTTGCTATATCATTTTGGATTGCATGCATAGTGTTTAACAAACTTGTTAAGTATATTTACAGGTCAGTATTTAAAGTACCATTGTTTTTGGTGTCACTAATTCACCCCCCCCCCTCTCAGTGCTTTACAAGTCCATCACTTTCCACCAAGTCACCTTTATAAATCTCTTCTTCTTTGGAAAACTCTTACTTATGTGCTTAGTCTGAAAACACCACCTAAATTTGAAGGTAATAACTTCATAATCCACTTTTTCGAACCATTCTACATTGTCCAGTATTAGGGAAAACTCAGCAAGAAAATATTTTGTAGAATCCATCTCAACCAAGATACGAGCATAAGTTGAGTTTAAAAGGTTTTGAGAATCCTCATCCACACCAATAAAATTGCCTCCGGAATTACCAATAGCTTTAAAACAATATTTAACCCAAAACTGAAGTGGGAGGCAAGGTAATCTTGCCCAAATTGGAATCTTATTAAAAGATTCGGTAGTAGGATTGAAGGTTGGAGACCAAGGCTTTAGTAGAAGAAAAAATTTATCCTCCTAGCTCCAAACATAGGCACATAAAATTTTCTTCCTATTAGGTTCACTGTCAAAAGTAACAATAAAAATACCCAGGCACATGGAAGGATCTGGACATCACCAACCAAAATGGGATCCTAGTTAATTGTGATCCATTTAACCATCTCCCCAAGGAAAGGCTAGAAACCCCAAAATCTTCTAATAAGCCCCATTTCCATAAATACCCCAACAAAATCTTTAACCTTTGCTTCAACCTCCTTACTCAGCTTAATAGAGATCCTTTCTAGTAGCAAATCCAAGCAATTAGCAGAAGAACCCTTCCCCTTAACTACCTCTGCAAAACCAACACCAGTCTTCCTTGTATTAGCTATAGCAGAGATGGAACCAAGAGGATGCAACACAGAGCTAAGGACCAATTCATCCCCATCACCAAATTCCACACCAATGCCAAAACTCTGATTTGTCGAAGAGGGTCGAACAAATTCCCTATTCACAAGCAAACTATAGCCATCAGATGCCTGATAAATCCCCTAGAGCCAGTCTGAGGTGAAACCCTAACTGCCAGCGAGGTCGGGAGGAGCAAGAACACCATTTCAGATTATTATGTGACTAATAACTTTTCTTCAATGTTAAAGTAATGGGAGTCAATAGTTATTGACCTCCACAAAAGAAAGAAAAAAGAGGAAATATAAAACAAATTGAGGGAGTTAACTTTGATTCAAAGTGAGAGATTTGTTCTTTTATTAAAAACAATCTATTTTCTCTCAAAAGGAAATTATCCACTTCAAATTCATAAAAAGAAAAAATTTCAATTGAGTAAAATTTACTAGTCTTTTAAATACCATTGAATATTTTTGGCATACCAAATTTTCAAGAGTAGTAATAATCCTATATCATCAAGATTTGACTCCATCTCGATATAGTCCAAAAATTCAAGCCAAGAACCATACCAATTTTAATTAGAAAAATTTCTAAGCATTCTAAAAGATCTAATCATTTCTCTTACTCAGCTAAAGCAAGAGGAGTTATACTGTAAAACTTTGGTGAGATAGAAGTTCCTATAAAACTGAAACAATAATAAGGAAATTATGCAAGAAATATAAAAGAAAAATCTAATGAAGATACAAAGAAAAATATCAGATTCCCAAACATTTAGTATATATTTCCATGTATCAAATGACATTGATGTATCCTTTGCCTCAACTACTATTTTATTTCTTGATTTCAATAAATTGGAAACATCCAAATGGGATAACAAAAGATTATATTTTAGGAGGATTTTCTCTCTAAATCTCCATTTTAGAAGTATCCAAAATTGATGATAAAGTGCCCACAAAATATTCAAATTGTGATTCCAATTTTGCCTAATATTGTGCGGTATTGATACCAACTAATCACTCTTATTTATTTGTATTTCTAGAAAAGTAGCTTAAAGAATATTTTTAGTATATTTCCAACCTGTGGATGTAAAAAGACATAACCATGCCCTATATGTTTGAAACAAACCCCATTTTTCAAAAAGATTATTTATTTGAAGGGTTTTAACAGAAAATAAAAACTTTAGTTCTGAATAGAAAAACTTGAGTTTTTCTTTATTGAAAAAGTCACCTATGGTTTTGTCTTCCATTATGTGGTTCAAACTTTCTATTGAACTAAATTTTTCTTTTTCTACAAATTTATTCATTTGCAAATATATTTCGGATAGTAGATCATCTTGGTAAGAAGTTTGAATAAGATCTATGTTGGAACTAAAAAAGTTTTTAAAATAATGGTTACAGGTGTTTTCTTCTGAATCTAAACTATTTAAAAAAGGATAACAAGAGTTTTTGTCAAAATTGACAATTTATGAGCTTATTAAAGGATTTTTATAAATATCTTCAATTGAGAGAAAATCTATGTTACTTTGAATAATATAATTCAATTTATTAAGTAAATTAGATGATTTATAGATATGCAAAATACTTTTTGGAAGTTGAAATTGGTCTAGGATAAGTATAAATTAGGATAATAAAAGATAAAGGGCACACCTAGATTTAAGGTCCTCAATAATAAACTATTGATGTAATAAAGTGGAATAAGAGTCCTAATATTGAAGTAAATATTAATTTAATGCAATTTTAGTGTCTTAAATTGTACTTGATTGCAATTTTGTCCTCACTTAGGCCTCACTTTGGTATTCATTCTCTAAGACCTAAGTGAAGCACTGATTCTACTCACACCAACTATCAAACATAATTTTTGTCTAATTATACTATATGTCCCCTTGATTCTAGAATCCTAGTTTCTAGGATCATGGTGTTGGGCACCATGGTCCTCTCAAAAATGGTCAATCTTGGGGCCTCATACAAAGTCACCTACTTTGGGCAGGGCCCTAGATCCCATGTCATCTAAAGTTCAAAATTCAATTTGTTTTACAACTAACAAGTATAAAAAGAGATCTACCCCTCATATTTTAAACCTAATCAATCATAAGAATTAATTCAAGATCTCAATTACGTGAGCTAGCAAATTCAAGCAAGCAAACAATTAGTGTTCTATCAAGAATTGGAGCAAAAGGGAAATCAATATTCAACTATTGGAAATGACATTCATGTTTTATGTTTTATGAAGACTATCTACATGAAATCCTATTTCTTTGTGAAGAAAAATAAGACTTCAATAAAGGTATATCATTAGTGTTTCAAATATTTTTAGACTCCCTTAGAATGAAAGCATTTTACTGTAGTACCTCATTTAAATTTTCAATTAAATTTCATGGTTAATTCCATAACTAAGGTTTGACCTAAGGGAAACCCCTATTCCCAATAATTTCCCCTATTTCACTAGGTGTAGGAATAGGTATAGAGATATGTTCAAGAGGATCAACAAGATTCACAGAGATAGATAGCTTCACCTATTGATGATGAGAAATTCAAAGGACCAGGGCAACTAGTAGCACAGTCCCAAAAAATCATGCCGAACTTTTGAGAATAGATCTGAATCGTCTTCTTTTACTTAGATCTATGTTGGCGGCTTTTCATGACTATAGCCCATTATTTCTATCAAATTTCTTCAATAATTCACTATTTTTTCATAATCTTTAACAATTGAAACTCAATTCAATTTAGGGAAGAAAGAGCCCCATTTAGAAGGCCTAAGATTTGATATGGGTTCATTCGGATCAATATGGAATTTCTATCTCATGCTCATTCTTTTTTTTCTTCATGATTGATAATATTAGGAGCAGTGCAAATTATCTATGCAACTCTAACTTCGTAAGATAATAGGTTTGTAATTCTCTGTAACTGGGCCATCTGCTACCTCTGTCCACCTAGCAAAAATTTATGAAGGGTTATAAAAGGCAAGGAATTAAGCATTCATCAAGTATTGAAGGAGAAGTCAAGTCAAGTTCAATCATTCATGATCAACCTTCTATGAAGACATTCTACATTGCATTCTAAACCCTTGTGTGAGGATTTAAGCAAGCTTCATCAAGGTATCAAGTTCAATTTTAAGCATTTTCAAATCAAATCTATTATTTCTCTCAAAAGGAAAGCATTCCATTTCATTTCTACTTCAATTCCATTTCAATTATCATTTCAATTTGAAGATTATTTCCTAGATGAGTGTTTGACCTAAAGCAAACCCTCATCAACAAACCTATTTTCTTCAATCTGTGTGAAAGAAATTATCTCGGGATTTGTGAAAGAGGAATCCAATAGTGTAGACAATGACAATTATATTCAAATTTTGAAGGCATAAAAAGAAGAGAACTAGGATGGTCAACCCCCCTTGGTCCTAGGAATTTTTGATGATTTTGTAATATTGGATTATGTGTGTCATCTTGATGCAAAAAATGTCAAGTTTATTTGCCCTCGATATTTAGAAGACCGGGATGGTTGAACCCCCCGATCCCAACAACTCTACCTAAATTTTTTTTGACATGTTCTAATATTTTTTCCATCCTTTGATGTATGTTTATTACTCTGCATGATATTTTGAAAATTCTATTATCATTACTTTATGTTAATTTCTCATTGTTTGTCCTAGATCTAGCATTGTAATTTAATTCTAATTTGAATATAAATTCAATTAAATGCTCAAGAGAGAAAACTAAATCTAATAAGCACCCAACCTTGTTCTCTAAAGAATTGAGATGGGGTCTATTGGTTTTAATTTCCCTTTTAAATGTGAAGGCATGCAAAATAAGTGTTTTACATAGTTAAGTTGGTGTAACTTTATTTTCCACCCAGTTTACATTTTTGTGTTATATTTTCGTGAACGAAACATTCTTACATTTATAATGTTTCAAACTTGTAGTCTCAAATTTGATTTTTATGAATTTAATCACTCATATATTCAATTATATATCATAGAGGCACTTAATGTAGATAAATTTAAAGGTTCAATTTATAAAACCCTAATTTATTCTCCTAAAATTGACTTGTGGGTTGCATAATGTTTTACTTATATGCTTAGATCTGATTCTTATTGCATGTTATTTTTAGATTTATAAGCATCTAGTATTCAATTTAATAAATCACAAGTCTTATTTCACTGGTTAATCAATCATTTTACAAAGAAACTACATTTATTAATCATACATATAACTTGCACTGTAAAACATTTTGTGATTTCAAATCTTTGTATTCAATATTTCCTCCTTGTGCATGAGTTTTGTTACCCTTAGTCCTACATCCAATATTATAGTAAGAAGAAGTTGTAGAATTAATGCTTCACAAAGTTTAAATACCAAGGATATGGAGCTTGAGTGGAATAACCTATTCCATTTGACTATTGTTACTTCCTCTAATCCAATACATGGCATACCTAACATCATGGCACCCATTTCACCTCACACTTATCACGGTAAGGATGTTGACTCTGTAACTAAGGTTACTACTAATTAATTATGGAAGCTTAACCATGAGTTGGAAAGGCTTCAATGATGAAGGGGTCAAGAACACCTGAATAGTGAGTAAATATCCTTGATTAAAGGATTGAAGATAGTGGTTCAAAGTGATATGATAGGGGTGGAAGTGTTGCATGGAAATAGTTGTGCAAAATCTCTTGGTTACTCTCATCCTACTATTCAAGTTGAGCATTCTATTCCTATACCTACATCCTTCCCTAGTCTTCCTACATATGCATTACAAAATAAACCTTTGTCCAAATTAGAATTACTCTAACTTCAAAAATTAACTAAAAACAGTATATGTAACAAAAAATATATAAAAATATACATCCACTAGATATTAGTGTGAAAAATATATATTTTAAAAATTGGAATTTCCTTCTTGCTATTAAAAATGTTATGCACCATAGAATAAATGTCAATTGTATAAAAATCTAATGAGTGCAAATATCAAGTTATCACACACACACACACACACACACACACACACACACACACACACACACACACACACACACACACACACACACACACACACACACACACACACACACACACATATACATACATACATACATATACATATGTATATATACATATACATATATATATACATATACATATATATGTAAATGTATACATATGTACACACACACACACACACACACACACACATATATATATATACATATGTATATGTATATGTATATATGTATATGTATATGTATATATGTATATGTATATGTATATATACATATGTATATGTATATATATACATATGTATACATATGTATATGTATACATGTACATATACATATGTATATATATATATGTATATATATATATATATGCATACATATCTACATATGTATATATATATATATATATATGTATGTATGTATGTATACATATGTATATGTATATGTATATGTATATATACATATGTATACATATGTATATATACATATACATATGTATACATATGTATATACATATATGTATATATATATATATGTATATATGTATGTATGTATGTATATATATAACACACACACACACAATCTATATGATAAATATCACAAGTCAGTAGTTTACTTTATCTTAAAAATCTTAATGGTTTAGCTGCTATAAGTGCTGGAGAGTAAACATCTAGTGCAAAATGCTAATTTCAATGTCAAGTTTGGGCAAAAACTGTAACCCAGTATTTCAGTATTTGTTGGTATTTTGGATATGTTGATATGGTTTTGTCATTGATATCAACACTTGTCAACACTTGTCAAATCTTATCAACACTTGGAGACTCTTAATTATGTTCACCGACAAGTCAGTGACTTATGCATAGTCACCGATATTTGGTTCACCAACAAGTTATATTGTTCACCGGCACTTGGAATGACTTGGAAACTACTTGGTTATGTCAAAGACATTGTTTGGACACTTTTTTATGGTGATTTTTTCATTGGTCTATTTGGGTTTGCATATTTGTTGTTACTAGCAAAAAGGTCCAGGTTATGCACCGGCAAACATATCTATTCCAGATCAGCACAACACATCATGAAGATGATTTATTATTATTGTAAATGCATTGAGCCGACATGATGTATCGTATATTGATTCATTTGTAATTAATTTTATTGTAATATCTTTAGTAAGCCGACCTACTCAATTGGTCTTAGGTTATGGTATAAATGTAAGATCTTATTTGTGAGATTGATATGGGATTGAAAAAGGGATTGTAATAAGGTATATGCGAATATAAGTAGAGCTATACACACAGACATCATTCAAGATTGAAGAAAGGTTTGAAGAAGGAAAATCAGAGCTAAACCGGTACTGAATCCAGCATATGAAGATGCTATTTTGTGCAGTACATTATCATTGGATTTAACCATCCAATTGTAGTCACTGTGACTCCCATTTTGTGATTGAGCAGTGAGCTCTAGGCAGTTGGCTTTTCTGCATGTACAGACTCCATTTTGTACACACATACTATCTGCAGTAGTATCATCTAATTATGGGTAAGGCTTCCCACCATGGTTTTTCCCTTACAGGGTTTCCACGTACAAATATTTGTGTTATGTGTTGTAGATGTTATTGTCTTTTTGTTTCATGCATTAATCTTTACCGGTACTACATCTAACTGATAAAACTGTCTACCGACATAAAGTTTGGTTTACCGGTATTAAGCATTAAGTTTTGGTTTGAATTTATTAGACAATTGATTCACCCCCCCTCCCCCCCCCCTCTCAGTTGTCTCTGGGACCTAATAATTGGTATCAGAGCATAGTCCTCTTTTTGCAGAAGTTTAATAGCTTGAGGAGATCCAATGTCTTCTAACCATTTCAGGAAGGACAGTCCTAAACTTGATGGAACTAACTATGGCATATGGAAGATCACGATGGAGACACATTTGAATTGCATTGGAAAGGACATATGGGATGTTACAAAGAATGGTTATACTGCTGCTACTCAAGGTCAACCTAATCCACCAACCTTGGCTAAAGATGAGGAAAATGATTGCAAAGCAAGAGAAGCACTTTTGAGCAGATTGTAAGATCAGCAAATTATGGGATTATCAGACAGATCTATTGCTAAAGCTATTTGGGACAAATTGGAGACACTGAATGAAGGAGATTCCATAGTCAAAATTGCAAAACTTGAATGCTTTCGGGTCAGGTATGAAAATCTGAAAATGGAAGAAGATGAAAGGATTTCTGCTTTTATGGAAAGAGTAAATGAAATTATTTTGGGTATACAATGTTGTGGAGGAACCTTAAGTGAAGATGAAATTGTTTCTAAAGTTTTAAGAGCATTGCCACTGGCATATAAAATGAAAGTTACTACTATAAATGAATTGAGAACAATACCTAATACATCGGTATCTAGAGACACTTTGGTTGGAAAACTTTCAGCTTTTGAACTTGAGGAATTTGGTCCTGTTGCTACAATAAAGACAAATTTAGCTTTCAAAGAATCAACATCATTTGCATCATCATCATCATTTGACAAATCTGATAGGAAATCCTTTTATGCAAAAGAACTTGAAGAAAGCGGGAGAGAAAATGAAGAATTGGAAGAACTTGAAGCACTATTTGCAAGGAAAATGCGTAAAGGTCCAGTTGGAAGTAAGTATGAAGGTAAAGCACCCTTTAAATGTTTTAACTACAATAAAATTGGTCACATGGCATCTAGGTGTCCTAATAGACATGCAAGATTGAAAGAAGAAGCTAAAAGAACATATAAGCCTAACCTTGAGTATCAGAGATACAAATTTAAGAAAAACAGAGACAAATCTTGTTACTATGTTGATGAAGGAGTTACTGATGATTCCAATGAGGATCCGGTAGATAATGGATGGGATTTTGTTGCTATAATAGAAGATCAACCGGAACCTACTATTCAACCAGTAGAGCAGGCCCTGGCAGCTAAAATTGAAGATAAGGATGAATGGATCATTGATTTAGGATGTTCACATCATATGACTGGTGATAGAAGTAAATTCTTAACCTTTCAGGAATACAATGGAGGTCTAGTGACATTTGGAGATGATAAAGCTTGTATGATCAAAGGAAAAGGGACTATATCTTTTGATGGTAAGGACAATACTGATAATGTTTACTATGTTGAAGGTTTGAAGCATAATCTTTTGAGTGTTGGTCAATTAGTTGAAAAAGGATTTCAGTTACAATTCAAGAATGGTAAATGCACAATCATGAATAGAACTAGCTTAGAAATTGCAATCGGTAATCATACTAGAGGTAATATCTTTCATTTGAATAACTATGAGAAGGCATGTTTGATTTCTCATATTGATGAAAGTTGGTTATGGCATAAGAGACTTTGTCATGCAAATTTTGATTGCATTGTGAAAATCAGTACAACTAAGGCAGTAAGAGGCTTACCTAAGATTGTTAAACCTCACAATCTGGTATGTAAGGAATGTCAATTTGGAAAGGAAGTTAGAGCGTCTTTTAAAAGTATTCTAGAAAAATCCAATAATTTTTTTGACTTAATTCATATTGACTTATGTGGTCCTTCAAGAACTAGAAGTTTACAAGGACATAGACATTTTATGCTAATCATTGATGACTATTCTAGAATGTGTTGGGTTAGTTTTCTCAGGGAGAAATCAGAAGCTTTTGGGAAATTCAAACTATTCAAGGTGATGGTAGATAATGAAACCGGTAAGAAAATCAAATGTTTGGGATCTAATCAAGGAGGTGAGTTCACATCTAAGGAATTTAATACATTTTGTGAAGTGAATGGAATCAGAAGGCAATTATCAGTACCCCAGACACCCTAGCAGAATGGAGTTGTAGAAAGAAAGAACATAACTATTTTGGATGCAACTAGAAGCATGATATCAAAAGCAAACCTACCTCATATATATTGGAGAGAAGCAGTGAATACAACTGTCTACACATTCAACAAAGTTCACATCAAAGGTGAAACTGGTAAGACCCCTCATGAACTATGGTTTGGTATTACTCCTACTCTTAAATATTTCAGAATATTTGGAAGTAAATGCTATATTAGACGAGATGATTATATTGGAAAATTTGATCCTAGAAGTGATGAAGTAATATTTATTTGTTATTCATCTAAGATCAAGGCATATAGATGTTTTAACAAAAGATTGCAGAAAATTGTTGAGAGTGCAAATGTGAAGATTGATGAATAGTTTAGAGGAAATTCAAGGCACATGGACTTTGAACCGGCAATAGAGATAATAACAAATGAACCTATAATAAGTACACTAGTATAGAATGTTGATCCAGTCACACCGACATCATTTGAGGATTCCACAATGATTGAGGAACAACAACAAGCAAAAACACCCCAGTATGTAAGATTGAACCACTCTGAAGATCAGATAATTGGAAACAAGTATCAAGGAGTTATGACTAGAGGAAGATTGGCAAATGAAGAGGTATGTCTTATTTATCAAATTGAACTAGCATTAGTTAATGAGGCATGTGAAGATAAAAAGTGGATTAAAGCTATGGAAGATGAATTGGAACAAATTGAAAAGAATAACACATGGACATTAGTTCCCCGGCCTAAAGACAAAAATGTAATTGGAACTAAATGGGTATTCAGAAATAAACTTAATGAAGATGGTAAGGTAATCATAAATAAAGAAAGATTAGTGTGTAAGGGATATTCATAGAAAGAAGGAGTTGACTATAATGAAACCTTTGCACCAGTAGCTAGAATTGAGGCAGTCAAATTATTCCTGGCTTTTGCAGCACACAAGAACTACAAAGTATATCAAATGGATGTCAAATGTGCATTTTTGAATGGAGATCTTGAAGAAGAAGTTTACATTAAACAACCTGATGGATTTTCATTGATAGATGACAAAGATATGGTTTGGAGGTTAAGGAAATATTTGTATGGACTAAAGCAAGCTCCTAGAGCTTGGTATACTGGATTGGACAAATATTTTTTGAAGATTGGATACACTAAAGGTAATGTAGACAACAATCTATATTACAAAGGGACTAATGATGACATCTTGGTTATAGAAGTTTTTGTTGATGATATAATCTTTGGAGGAGAAGATGGACTATGTAAAGACTTTTCTAATAAAATGCAGTAAGAATTTGAAATGTCTATGATTGAGGAGATAAAATTCTTTTTAGGATTGCAGATTTCATAGACTAATAAAGGTATATTCTTATGTCAATCTAAGTACTTCAAGGAATTACTAAAGAAATTTGGCATGGAGAACTCTAAACTGGTAAGCACACCTATGACTAAAACTGATAAATTATCATTGAAGGATGAATCAACACCTATTAATACAACTAGGTACAAGTCTATGATAGGAGGTTTATTGTATTTGACACAAACAAGACCTGATATTATGAATGCAGTATGTATTGTTTCAAGATTTTAGAGTAATCCTAAAGAAAATCATGAATCAACAGTAAAAAGGATTTTCTGGTACCTACAAGACACTACAAATCTTGGCTTATGGTATCCTAGAGATGAAAACTTTGATTTATGTGCATACACAAATGCAAATTGGGCAAGAGATGTAGATGACAGAAAAAGTACCACCGGTGGAGCATTTTTTCTTGGTAGCAGACTAATTTCTTAGTTGAGAAAGAAACAAAGTTGCACATGTTTATCAACAGCAAAATAAGAATATGTTGCAGCAGCAACTAATTGCACATAGGTATTATGAATTAAACAAATGTTGAAGGACATAAAGGTAAAATGCAAGGAACCTATAACTATTTACTGTGATAATTTGGGAGCAATTGATATATATAAGAATTGGGTATTCCACTCAAAGACTAAACACGTTTCTATCAAATTTAATTTTCTAAAAGAGAATGTTGAAGCAAAAGAAGTGAAATTGGTTTATGTGAATACTAAAGAGCGGATTGTAGATATTTTTACTAAGCCTTTGCCTAAGGAGAGCAACTTGGGGTTCTACCCCCACCGGTAGAAACTTAGACAATTGATGTTTGTCATCAACCGACAGAATTAACAGAGAAATCTCTTTATTCTGGCCTTGATGAGGAGAGCTACTTCTCAGGGGGAGTAGTTGGTATTTTGTAATGAGATGGTATTTTGTATTTGAATCTAGTTTTTGTATTGCTTTGACATTTGATGTCAAAGGGGGACAGATATGTATGGAAAAACACATTATCCCTCGGGGGAGAGACTGTTACTTTGGGGAGAGATTGTTGGAGAGATTATTACTCTTTGTATCTATATTTTGGTTTCTGGTTAATGATCTCTTTGGGAGATTGTTGGTTTTTGATTTTTGGTATTTCTGTTTTGGCACTTTGATGGTTTTTCCATCTTGTGTTGCCATCAATGCCAAAGGGGGAGATTGTTGGTATTTTGAATATGTTGATATGGTTTTGTCATTGATGTCAACACTTGTCAACACTTGTCAAATCTTATCAGCACTTGGAGACTCTTAATTATGTTCACCGACAAGTTAGTGACTTATGCATAGTCATCGGTAGGTTATATTGTTCACCGAAACTTGGAATGACTTGGAGACTACTTGGTTATGTCGAAGATATTGTTTGGGCACTTTGTTATGGTGTTTTGTTCATTGGTCTATTCGGGTTTGCATATTTGTTGTTACCGGCAAATAGGTCCAGGTTATGCACCGGAAAGCATATCTATTCTAGATCAACATGACACATCATGAAGATGATTTATTATTATTGTAAATGAATTGAGCTGACATGATGCATCGGATATTGATTCATTTGTAATTAATTTTATCGTAATATCTTTAGTAAGCCAACCTACTCAATTGGTCTTAGGTTATGGTATAAATGTAAGATCTCATTTGTGAGATTGATATGGGTTTGAAAAAGGGATTGTAATAAGGTATATGCGAATATAAGTAGAGCTATACACGTAGACATCATTCAAGATTGAAGGAAGGTTTGAAGAAGGCAAATCAGAGCTAAACCGGTACTGAATCCAGCATATGAAGATGCTATTTTGTGCAATATATTATCATTGGATTTAACTATCCAATTGTAGTCAGTGTGACTCCCATTTTGTGATTGAGCAGTGAGCTCTAGGCAGTTGGCCTTTTTGCATGTGCAGACTCCATTTTGTACACACATACTATCTGCAGTAGTATCATTTGATTGTGGGTAAGGCTTCCCACCATGGATTTTCCCCTTACAGGGTTTCCACGTACAAATATTTGTGTTATGTTTTATGGATGTTATTGTCTTTTTGTTTCATTCATTAATCTTTACCAGTACTGCATCTAACTGATAAAACTATCTACCAACATAAAGTTTGGTTTACTGGTATTAAGCATTAAGTTTTGGTTAAGTTAATTTTGGTTTGAATTTATTGGACAACTGATTCACCCCCCCTCTCAATTGTCTCTGGGACCTAATAGTATTACTCTTCAAGAGTACGAACATGGGATTATACTCCTGCTAAAGTAATTGATAGATTTAGCATCATAAATTTATCACTATAAAATTTTGTCCTCACATAGGCCTCACTTATGTGTTCCACCCATCCTTGCCTTGAACCTGCTTTGATTTTTCTCAAACAAACCCAAAATCAACACTTTTAGCACCTTTGTTAGACCCTATTCAAATTTAGTCTTGATTGGTAAGACCAAAATGCCCTAGTCCTTGGATGAGAACACCCCTAGCACCATGGTCCTCCTAGAAGGGGCGTAAATTTAGACCCCACAATGGTAATATTTTGGAGGTAGGAAAACTTTCTCCATGTTCACCTACTTTGATTTTTGAAACACATTTGGTGTGATTACATATAAAAGAAAGCCTAATCCCCTCATTTTGATATATTACACCATTTTAAAAAATTCAATCCTTTTAAGAAAATTCAAGTGAACAAGTAATCAAGCATCATCAAGATAGTGAAGATGACAACAAGTTAAAATTTAAAGCATTGATGGTATCCATGATCAAGAAATTATGAAGGTATTATGCATGACATCATTTACCTTTGCATGAAGAATTCAAAGTAAGATTCATAAAGATATCAAGTTCCAAAAATAATTTCAATCCTTGAAATATAGTGTTAGCCTCAAAAGGTAAGCTTTCCAATTCAGTCAATTCCATTAAAATTTCAAATTTCAACTTCAATTTGAATTCAAGGATTAATTTTAAATTGGAGGTTTGGACTAGGAAAACCCCTATCAACAAAACCATTTGCATTATTTATGTGTGCAAGTGATAGATTAAAAAACTACAAATAAAGAATCTAATAGAGAATATGAGGGTGATCATATTTGATGTTTTCAAGAGAAAAGAGTGGAGGACCAAGTCACCCTAGGAATCTTTGTCCCATTAATTTTTGACAGAATTTTAGGAATAAATTCTAAGCGACATTATAATTCTAAATGTTTTATGTTTGTTTGCATCTAATAGCTAGAGGACAGGGTCACCCCAACCATCATGGTCTTGTACTTTCAGGTTGAATTTTCTGACATAAATGCCTCTATTCTTTCTCAAATCTAGTTTTATGACCATATACAACATTTATATCATTTTGTTCATGCTATTTTATATCAATTTTCTATCATTTCTCTTAGATCTAGTATTTTATTTCAATAATACACATTCAACCTCATTTTTTTAAATAGGAGGCAAATCTAATGTACATAAAGGCTATTGTAGAACATAATATGCCACTAAGAGGGGGGGTGAATCAATGGTTTTCAATAATCTTAACTATTTATACATGAATATGTGTACTGGTTGGAAGTTCAAACACTAAGTGAATATACCGATGAGATAGGCGAAGAGATCAGAATGCAAGAACACACAATGACACATCACATAATATCAGATATAGGAGGAAAACCCAATATGGGAAAAACCTTGGTGATAAATACTGCTGGAGTCTACTGCTCCAATACAGCCTCACAATAAAATAACATTATTACAACATTTAGGGCACCAACCCAAGGAGAACCAACCCCTACTGATTTAGGGCACCAACCCCTACTCATTTAGGGCACCAACCCAATGAGAACCAACCCCTAATTATTTATGGGCACCAACCCCTGCACTGAGCACGCACTCAATGAAATACAATGAGATAAAACTTATTATAATGAAAGCACCTTGTTACAAATGAGTTTTGTAACACCTCTTCAACTTCTCTCTACCGGTTCAACTCTCCTCTCCCGGTTCAACCCTTCTTTATCAGTTCTTAGTCCTCTCTATTTGATTTCTCTTCTGCTCTACTTCTGCCATGCTAGATCTCCACTCACACTCTATCTATTTTCCTTCACTTTCTACTACTACCTTACCGGTTCATCCATTGTTGATTCACACAATTGTTATATTCAGTAAAATTTTACTGATTTCCTTAACCTTACCGGTTAAACCCCTCTTACCAGTTATCTTTCCTGTCAGTTCTCCTTTTGATACTCAGTTGCTTCACTCTTCTTAGTCTGAACAACTCTCTATTCGCACAAGCTCACTCTTCTCTGGCAACTTGCATCCTCAACTTTAATCTTTTGTCTTCATATTTATCTTTTTGTTTTCCCACCAAAACATAAATTCAACCTCAATACACTAGGGTTTCTTCTACCGACCATGAACCGTATCAGATCCAATCAGATCTTGTTTCATAGATGGACAATATTTGACAAATCACACAACATCATCATTACTTACCCTTTCAGTACATGTTTGCTAACCTTAGCAACCTGCAACCTATTTGTCGGCCTTTCTTTTTGGTCAATCACCATAAATGACCTTGCGGTTTGACCCTTCACCAAATCTTATTTCCACCTATATATCTTGCATCGATCAACTCATGAAGAGTCATCCTTTGATCTTCTTCGAGCTGTAATCCTCTTCACTCAACCCATGGTTTTTGCAATCTTCATTTAATGCGGACTTAGTCAGCAAATACCTCACCATCGCACCATTCATCTACCACTGCACATATGCCACCTAGATTCTTCATGTCATCTCTATCGACATCCCCCTTAGTTCACTGTGTTATTTCAGGCTTAGGCACCGACCAAATATACAACTGGTGTTTACCTACCAGTTATGCAGTAACTAGTTATCCTTCAAGCCATGCTCTTCCTAGTTCAACCGGTTAGGTCATGCTAACTTGGATTGCTCTTGGTTCTATGTTCACACTCTATATGATCCAACAATCATTCACTATGTTAGTTTTTCTTTTTCTTGTTCATACATGCTCACCGGTGGACATCCTTATGGGTAATAATCTCTTGTTTGCATACCGGTAATATACATGACACCATCATGCCAAAAATATCACACTATCACACCTCAATCTCCATCTGCATCTCAGCTAACATCAGTATCCCAGAATGAAACTATTTTTGCAATTGCTAAGCCTTTCCTTTCTTCTACATTAGCCCAGACATCATCTCAACTGGTTTGCCAAAGTGACAAACTAATCACAACTTACTCTTCCTCTTGTGTCCCGGTAGCTCATCATTCCTTCTCTTGTTGATCTGGTACATATCTCTGATTTCATATATCGGAGGCTTCCTCATGATTCATTTAGGTCATCCAGTATAAGCCTTTAATCACCTACCTTTAACTTCTATGTCTTATCCCAGAGGGTTATGATGTATTCCATGCATGTTGTGAGATAAGCTAAGTATTGCCACTAATCGATGGGAGTAGATAGATAGTTGCACTCAATCTGTCAACACCCAGTGGGAATGGATCTTGATTTCTCATTCTTCTTCTAGCATTGCACTAATATGACTTTACTAAAACTGAGCAAACATATCTTCAACTAAAACACATAACCCAGTAGACTTCCATTTGTCTTGCTATCTGCCAATGTTCTCTTCATTCGGTAACATCTTCATCCAGTGGGAGTTTTGTTGAACGTTATCAATCAAATTGCATATTTCTTGCCTAGCCTTCTTCATTAGTTCAACCTTTCTTTCTTACTGGTCACATGCTTACTGGTTGGTAACAACGCAATGCCAACATATTACTTAGCGGTTGACTTTCCATACTGGTCTCCACTACTTACTCACTAGTCAACATTCCACACCGGTCTCCAATACTTACTCACCGGTCAACATTCCATACCTACCAGTGACATGCTATCCAATACTTACTCACCATTCAATATTTCATACCTATTGATTGCATGATATAATGGTAACATGCTATACCGGTTGACATCAATGACAACAATGCCAACAATCTCCCCCTTTGGCATTGATGTCAACACATGTAGTATCCAATATACTACTATTTTCCTCTCCTACTTTGACAACAATGACAAAGGGGACAAATAGAATACTCCTCTCTTTCTGGTAGAGCACACCACAATATTTTGCATTCCTTCAACCAACAACATTTGGGATAGAGGGCTCAAACACCAACTTGATACCAATTGCATATACCAATTTGATATCGATCTGATACCTCTGATACCATTGTATATTTTCCCCCTGTCTAGGTAACTCTCCCTCTTTGTCAACTCTCCCCTTTTGACATATAGGTTGAGAACTTATTTCCCTTTTTGTTCACAACCAGTTGATTACTGTTAGGACCTGAAGGCAACTGAGAGGGAGGGGGGGTGAATAAGTTGTCTAATAATTTCATCCCAAATATAACTTAATCAAACTTGATACATAATACTCGTAAACCAAACTTAATGTCGGTTAACAAATTAACAATTAATATTAATACTGGTGAATCTTAATGCATGAAATACAAAAAGAAACAACATCCACAACACATAACATAGAGATTTGTAAGTGGAAACCCTGTAAGGGAAAAAACCATGGTGGGAAACCTTACCCATAATCAGATGATATACTATAGATAGTCTGTGTGTACAAATGGGGTCTACACATGCAGAAAGGCTAGCTGCGTAGAGCTCACTGCTCAACCACAAGATGAGAGTCACATTGACTATAATTAGATGATTAAATCCAATGATAATGTACTGCTCAAATTAGCATCTCCAATGCTGGATTCAGTACCGGTTAAGCTCTGATTATCTCCTTCAAACCTTCCTTGAATCTTCAAATGATGTCTACATGAGTAACTCTATTGATATTCATGTATACCAAATATCACAACCTTACCATACCATATTACATTCCATTACATTACATAATCTTGCAAATGAGATCTTACATATATACCCAGACCTAAGACCAAATGTGTAGGTCGACTCACTAAGAATATTACAATAGAATCAATTACAACAAGTCAAGATGTGATGCATCATGTCGGCTCAACAATAATATCAATTGATTAAACCATCACCATAATGTACCGTGGTGATCTGGAATAGATAATGCATGTCGGTCCATAACCTAGACCAATTTGTTGGTAACAACAAATATGTCAGGCCGATTAGACCAATAATCAAATCACCAAAACCAAGTGTCCAAACCATATCTTCGACATAACCAAGTGATCTCCAGATGATAACAAGTCATCCTTAGTGCCGGTGAACAATATAACCTGTCGGTGAACCAAATACTGGTGGCTGTGCATAAATCACTGAACTTGTTGGTGAGCATAACCAAAGATCTCCAGAAGGATAAGTGTCGATAAGTGTTGACATCAATGACAAAACCAATGCAACACATCTATAATACAAACAATCTCCCCCTTTGGTATTGATGGCAACACAAGATGGAAAAACCATCTAAGTGCCAAAGAAGAAATGCCAAAAACAAAACACCAACAATCTCCAGAATAGAACAATATTAGAAATCAAGATATACATGCAGAGAGTAAAAATCTCTCTCCCAATGAATAATATCCCCAAAGGATAATGTGTTTTTCCATAGATATCACTCCCCCATTGACATCAAATGCCAAAGCAATACAAATATCAGATACAACCAGTTCATAGAACCAATTAAATACCAATTGTTACTCCAACTACTCCCCCTAAGAAGTAGCTCTCCTCCATCAAAGCCGGAAAAAGGTTTCTCTATAAATTTTGTCGATTTGATGCCAAGCATCAACTGCCTAAGTCTCTACCGGTGAGGGTATAACCCCAAGCTGCTCTCTAAGATATTCAAAAGTTTCCTTAGGCAAAGGCTTAGTAAAGATATCTGCAATCTGCTCTTTAGTATTCACATAAACCAATCTCACTTCTTTTGCTTCAACATTCTCTTTCAGAAAATTGTATTTGATAGAAACATGTTTAGTTTTAGAGTGAAATACTGTATTCATAGATATATCAATTGCTACTAAATTGTCACAATAGATGATTATAGGTTCTTTGCATTTCACCTTTATGTCCTTCAACATTTTCTTAATCCATAATAGCTTAGTACAATTAGTTGTTGCTGCAACATATTCTAATTTTGTTGTTGATAATGATGTACAACTTTGTTTCTTGCTCAACCATGAAATCAATCTGCTACCAAGAAAGAATGCCATGTTGGTGGTTCTCTTTCTGTCATCTACATCTCCTATCCAATTAGCATCGGTGTATGCACATAAATAAAAAATTTCATTTTTAGGATACCATAAGCCAAGATTTGTTGTGCCTTGTAAATACCAAAAAAATCCTTTTCACTGTTGATTCATGATTTTCTCTAGGATTACTCTGAAATCTTGAAACTATACATACTGCATTCATTATAGTAGGTCTTGTTTGTGTCAAATACAACAAACCTCCAATCATAGATTTGTATCTTGTCACATTAATAGGAGTTGAATCATCCTTCAATGATAGTTTATCAATTGTAGTCATAGGAGTACTTACCGGTTTAGAGTTTTCCATACCAAATTTCTTCAGTAATTCCTTCAAGTACTTTGATTGACATAAGAATATACCTTTATCAGTCTGTGAAATCAACAATCCTAAAAAGAATTTTATCTCCCCAATCATAGACATTTCAAATTCTTCCTACATCTTATTAGAAAAGTCTTTACACAAACCATCTTCTCCTCCAAAAATGATGTGATCAACAAAAACTTCAATAACCAAGATATCTTCATTAGTCACTTTGAAATATAAGTTGTTTTTTAGCATTACCTTTAGTGTAACAAAGCTTCAAAAGATATTTGTCCAATCTAGCATACCAAGCTCTAGGAGCTTGCTTCAATCCATATAAAGATTTCCTTAATCTACAAAGCATATCTTTATCTTTTGCCAATGAAAATCCATCAGGCTATTCAATATAAACTTCCTCGTCAAGATCACCATTCAAAAATGCACATTTAACATCCATTTGATATACTTTATAGTGTTTGTGTGCTGCAAATGCAAGAAATAATCTGACTGCCTCAATTCTAGCTACCAGTGCAAAGGTTTCATTGTAATCAATTTCCTCTTTCTGTGAATATCTCTTACACACTAATCTTTCTTTGTTTCTAATTACCTTACCATCTTCATTAAGTTTATTTCTGAATACCCATTTAGTTCCAATTACATTTTTATTTTTAGGCCGAGGAACCAATGTCCATCTATTGTTCTTTTAAATTTGTTCCAATTCATCTTCCATAGCTTTAATCCAATGTTTATCTTCACATGCCTCAATAATAGATGTTGGTTCAATTTGAGAAATTAAACATACCTCTTCATTTGCTAGTCCTCCTCTTGTCATAACTCCTTGATACTTATTCCCAATAATCTGACTTTCAGAGTGATTCAGTTTTACATACCTGGGTGTGTTCACTTGCTGTTATTGTTCAGTCATTGTGGAATTATCTAATGATGCCGGTGTGACTGGATCAACATTCTATACTGGTGCACTCTATATAGGTTCATTTATGATTATCTCAACTGTAGGTTCAGAATCCATAGACCTTGAATTTCTTCTAAAGTGTTCATCTAGCTTCACATTTGCACTTTCAATGATTTTCTACAATCTTTTATTAAAACATCTATATGATTTGCTCTTAGATGAATAACCAAGAAATATTCCTTCATCAATTCTAGGATCAAATTTACCAATATACTCATCTCTCCTAATGTAACATTTGCTTCCAAATATTCTGAAGTACTTGAGAGTAGGAATATTACCAAACCATAATTCATAGGGTGTCTTACCAGTTTCACCTTTGATGTGAACTCTATTGAAAGTGTAAACCATTTTATTCACTGCTTCTCTCCAATACACATGTGGTAGATTTACTTTTGATATCATGCTTCTAGCTGCATCTAGAATAGTTCTATTCTTCCTTTCCACAACTCCATTTTGCTAAGGTGTTCAGGGTGCTGATAGTTGTCTTCTAATCCCATTCACTTCACAAAATGTATTGAACTCCTTAGATGTAAATTCACCTCCTTGATTTGATCTTAAACATTTGATTTTCATACCGGTTTCATTCTCTACAAGTGCCTTGAATAATTTGAATTTCCCAAAAGCTTCTGATTTCTCCATGAGAAAAGTAGCCCAACACATTCTAGAATAATCATCAATAATTAGCATAAAGTATCTATCTCCCTATAGACTTCTTGTTCTCGTTGGACTACATAAGTGAGTATGAATTAAATTAAGAACATCACTGGTTTTCTCAAAAATACTCTTAAAAGTTGTTCTAACTTGCTTTCCCATTTGACATTCCTTACATACCGGATTACGAGGTTTAACAACCTTAGGTAAATCCCTTACTGCCTTAGATGAACTAATCTTTACAATGCAATCAAAATTCACATGACACAGTCTTTTATGCCATAACCAACTTTCATCAATATGTGAAATCAAGCATGTCTTCTCATTGTTGTTCAAATGAAAGATATTACCTCTAGTCTAATTACCGGTTGCAATCTCCAAACCAGTTCTATTCATGATTTTGCATTTACCATTCTTGAATTGTAACTGAAATCCTTTTTCAACTAATTGACCAGCACTCAAAAGATTATGCTTCAAACCTTCAACATAATAAAAATTGTTAGTATTGTGCTTACCATCAAAAGATATAGTGTCTTTTCCTCTGATTAAACAGGCTTTGTCATCTCCAAATCTGACTAGACCTCCATTGTATTCCTGAGAAGATAAGAATTTACTTTTATCACCAGTCATATGATGTGAACATCCAAAATCTATAATCCATTCATCCTTTTCTTCAATTTTAGCTGTCAGGGCCTATTCTACCTGTGGATCAGTAGGTGTCAGTTGATCTTCTGTTATTGCAACAAAAGCCCATCCATTGTCTCCTAGTTCTTGATCAGAATCATCAGCATAGTAACATGATTTGTCTCTATTCTTCTTAAATCTGTATGTTTGATATTCAAGGTTAGGCTTATATGTTCTTTTAGCTTCTTCTCTCAATCTTGCATGTCTATCAAGACATCTAGATGCCATATGACCAACTTTATTGCAATTAAAACATTTAAAGGGTGTTTTACCTTCATACTTACTTCCAATAGGACCTTTAGGCATTTTCCTTGCAAATAGTACTTCAAGCTCTTCCACTTCTTCATTTTCCTTTCTCATAACTTCAAGTTCTCTTGCATAAAGTGCTTTCCAATCAGATTTATCAGATGATGGTGAAGATGTTACAAATGATGATGCTTTGAAAGCTAAATCTATTTTAATTGTAACAACAGGACCAAACTCCTCAAGCTCAAATGTTGCAAGTTTTCCAACCAAGGTATCTTTAGATACTTATGTATTAGGCATAGTTCTCAACTCATTAATAGAAGTTACTTTCATTTTGTATGTCAGTGGAAGTTCTCTTAAAACTTTAGAAACAATTTCATCTTCACTTAAGGAACATCCACAACATTGTATACCGAAAACAATTTCATTAACCCTTTCCATAAAAGCAAAAATTCTTTCATCTTCTTCCATTTTCAGATTTTCATACCTGACCTGGAAGCATTCCAGTTTTGCAATTTTGACAGTGGAATCTCCTTCATTCAATGTCTCCAATTTATCCCAAATAGCTTTAGCAGTAGATCGGTCTGATAATCCCATGATTTTTTGATCAGACAAGGAACTCAAAAGTGCTTCTCTTGCTTTGCAATCATTCTCTTGATCCTTAGCCAATGTAGGTGGATTAGGTTGACTTTGTGTAGGACCAACATAGCCATTTTGTGTAACATCCCATATGTCTTTTCCAATGCAATTCAAATGTGTCTCCATTCCGATCTTCCATATACCATAGTTAGTTCCATCAAGTTTCAAACTATCCTTCCTGAAATAGTTAGTTGCCATAGAATCTCCTCAAGTTGTTAAGATTCTGCAAAAAGAAGACTTAGCTCTGATACCAATTGGCAACTGAGACGGGGGGGGTGAATCAGTTGTCTAATAATTTCATCCCAAATATAACTTAATCAAACTTGATACATAATACCGGTAAACCAAACTTAATGTCTGTTAACAAATTAACAGTTAATATTAATATCGGTGAAGCTTAATGGATGAAACACAAAGAGAAACAACATCCACAACACATAACACAGAGATTTGTATGTGGAAACCCTGTAAGGGGAAAAACTACAGTGGGAAACCTTACCCACAATTAGATGATACTACTATAGATAGTATGTGTGCACAAATGGGGTCTGCACATGCAGAAAGGCCAGCTGCCTAGAGCTCACTACTCAAACACAAGATGGGAGTCACACTGATTACAATTGGATGATTAAATCTAATGATAATGTACTTCTCAAAGTAGCATCTCCAATGCTGGATTCAGTACCAGGTAAGCTCTGATTATCTCCTTCAAACTTTCCTTGAATCTTCAAATGATGTATGCGTGACTAGCTCTGCTTATATTCGCATATATCGAATATCACAACCTTACCATACCATATCACATTCCATTACATTACATAATCTCACAAATGAGATCTTACATATATACCAAGACCTAAGACCAAATGTGTAGGTCCGCTCACTAAGAATATTATAATAGAATCAATTACAACAAGTCAAGATGTGATGCATCATGTCGGCTCAACAATAATATTAATTGATTAAACCATCTCCATAATGTGTCATGTTGATCTGGAATAGATAATGCATGTCGGTCCATAACCTAGACCAATTTGTCGATAACAACAAATATGTCAGGCCGATTAGACCAATAATCAAATCACCAAAACCAAGTGTCCAAACCATGTCTTCAACATAACCAAGTGATCTCTAGATGATAACAAGTCATCCTCAGTGTCGGTGAACAATATAACCTGCCAGTGAACCAAATACCGGTGACTGTGCATGTCACTGAACTTGCCAATGAACATAACCAAAGATCTCTAGAAGAATAAGTGTTGATAAGTGTTGACATCAATGACCAGACCAATGCAACACATCCATAATACCAACAATTATTTTTTCTCCCTTGTTGCAGGCAACTCTCCCAGTACACAAGACTAGTGTTCCTTTCACCCAGTGGTCTAATTGTGACTTCTATCAGTACAAGTTGCACTGACCCTACTAGAAGTGACTATCAATGCTTGATGAGCATATTCTAGTCTTGTTCCATTATTCTCCTAGGCAAATGGATTTGTTACTTTGATAGATAAACAAATTGAATTGGCACCTTCCCAAAGTATCAAACCTACTGGTAGGGCTACACAACTGCTTGAACTCCACTATGGCTAGCATATGGTTTAAAAATCAAGGGTGTAAAGTTGTGAACTCCTCCTGAACCATAGATCTCAAGTCTTTTTTGCTTGCCAAGTCCTAAACCGGGGCTCCAATTTGCACCCTGTACCACAATGCCAAATCACATCAATCATCATGTCAACTACCAAACTGGTTAAATCATAATGATACATGCACATAAGATCAACTACCAGACCACCACATTTTCACATAAAACTTCTCCAATATGCCCAAGTCATAATTTCCTCAATCCAAGCCACAAGAGTCACTACAATGATCCCGAAACATATTTACTCACATAATCTGCAATACTAGTTAATATCCATACTGGTAACATGTTAAACATATCGGCTTACTATACTGGACCAATACCTCTACCTAAAAATCTTCCTCTAACCTCTGTCTTCTTGTGTCGAATGATACTACTACCATTTTGCAGTTTAATCCATTCATTGACACTTGCAATAGTGATCCATCTCACATGTGTAAATGTTTATCTAAGGAAATAACTACACAAACTGTCATCTCATCTTCTTCCTTGTGCCAACAACAAACAATCCTTTCATTTGTCCTTTTCCAAAATTTAGGGGTGAATGATATGATCAATATGTAGCTCCCCCTAAAATCTTGCATCTCCTTTAAGCCTTAGGAGATATCACCTGTGCATTGAATGCACAGTGCTTGCCCATGGTCATTTTCTCTTGCTTCTTTCTCCATACTTTCTTGATCTCACTCCTTTTCTCATTTGCAATCTTTGGAGCAGTGTTTATTTTCTTCTGCTGATTGGTCCTTTCTCTACAAGATTTTGTAGTATGACCAAGAACATTGTTGTAGTAGCATATTGTGTCCATGCCAACTAGATGATCAAGGAGTCTTCCATTAACCTTATTTGCTCCTCTTCTCCTAGTCATGCTATTGTAGCCAATTTCCGGTTTCAATAGACTTCTTGATCATGTAGGAGTATTTCTCCTTTTGTTCCATGTAGATCTTTGTCTCCTATACATTCTGCCATCTCTTCCATACTATTCATATTTGCTATATCTTGCAATTTTGTTTGAAGAGAAAGTGTAAGGGCTGCCATATGTCTGAGACTTCTTTTTCCTACATTGATGACTTCTATGGCCAAGTCCATTACATTGATAACATACATCATTTATATTTCTAGAAGTATCAAATGGACTCTTCCTATCATAGATAGAAGCAAATCTATGCATGAGTCAACATCTATGACAAACTACATTACTATTTCTAGAGAATGCAACTTGATCACTTTCAGACCCTTTCCTACATTCATTTTCCCTATGACCATAATCTTTGCATGAAAGATAGTAACTGAAGAAAGAGGGCTTATAACTTACAAATTTGTTTTGCCAAGCATGGGGTGATCTTGTCATTTTGTTTTCTCCTTTTCTACTTCTCTGGGGATTTAACTTCAGTTGTCTAGTCTCTACAGACCTTTCATTTAATCCCTTCCTTTTACACACCTGTCTTGTCTTGTGGGCAACATCATTTCTTTGTCTTCCACCGGCAAGAGGTCTACTAGGTTGTTTTCTTATGTCTTTGTTTCTGATGAAGCCATCTTCTATCAACTTTCTTTTCCCTTTTGGATCAACATTATTCTTTTTTTCAGAAGTAGTCTTCATATTCATATTTTGACCGGTTGTAGTTAGGTCTATCTTCCTTCTTGGAGCATTTCTGATAGTGAAGGTTTGTCCTTTGTTATTTCCACTTGAGGAGACAAACTGAATTTCTTTGTTGGAGAACGTCCTGCTTGTGGAGCACTTTCCGGTATCAAATCCTAATCCTCTGGTATCCTTAGAGTGTTTTTTATTTATTCAACATTTTATCCAAGACTTCAATGTTGCCATCATACCGGATCCTCACCTTGAGCTCATCCTGGCACTTCTCAAGGTTTTTTCTGAGATTCTTTGTTTTACCTTTTTTCTCTAAGCATTCTTTATCTTTTGTCTTCACTTCTAGCTCCAACTCCTCACATCTTCTCTTATTGGAATCAAAGACTGATTTTAATTCATTAGTCAATCCTTTGGCTTCTTCTAGTTGAGTTGTCAATATGTAGATATTTTTATTTGACTCTTCAAGACATGTTCTCAACTGCCTGCATTCTTCATGAACTATTTTTTTGCAATTCTTAAATTCATTCCTAATATTTTTCAGCTCTTCTAGGGCACTTAACAGCTCCCCTTCAAGATCAACTTGAGCCTCAACTTATTCTTCATCTTCTTCATCACTGTTAAACACATTTTGCCAGTAGGATAGATCTACATTGTCACTTTGAGTCTCTTGAGCCATGAGGAGATGAGTTTCCTCTTCATCATTGTTGCAAAAACTGACATATCTACATTTATCATCTGTACATTCATGTGTTCCATTTCTCTTCATGCTTCCATAATCCAGTTCGCAAGTGCTAAGTTCATTTCCATAGATATTCTTCAACCTATCCCACAAGCTCTTTCCTGACTTGCACTTATCCACCTTTGAAGAAACATCATCAAAAATCCCACTAAGTATGGCCTTCATTGCTTTAGCATTGCACTTATATCCTTTTTTTGCTTTAGGATCAATAGGAGGACTAGCAGGGCTAGAGTAGCCATTTACAACTGACATCCATACATCATAGCCTAAAGAGGACAGGTAGAATTCCATTCTACAACTCCAAACATAATAGTTTGAACCTTCAAACACCAAAGTAGGGATTAACTCAAGTACAACCATTGTTTTCACACACCAAAATCTACCCAAGATGGAGAAATATTATCTAACCAGGAACCTAAGCTCTGATACCAATTGTATAACACAAGATGCCACTAAGAGGGGGTGTGAATTAGTGGTTTTCAATAATCTTAACCATTTATGCCTGAATATGTGTACTGGAGAGAATTTTAAACACTAAGTGAATATTCTGGTGAGATAGGGGAAGAGATTAGAATGCAAGCACACACAATGACACATCACACAACACTTGATATATGAGGAAAACCCAATGTGGGAAAAACCTCGGTGAGAAATGTTGTTGGAGTCTACTGCTCCAATCTAGCCTCATAATAAAACAACATTATTACAATGTTTAGTGCACCAACACAAGGAGCACCAACCCCTAACTATTAATGGGCACCAACCCCTACACTGAGCACCCACTCAATGAAATACAATGAGATAAAAACTTATTACAGTGAAAGCACCTTGTTACAAATTATTTTTGTAACACCTATTCAACTTCTCTCTACCGGTTCAACTCTCCTCTCCTGGTTCAACCCTTCTCTGCCAGATCTCAGTCCTCTCTATCTTATTTCTCTTCTACTCTACTTCTTCCTTGTTGGATCTTCACTCACACTCTCTTTTCTTTCCTTCACTTTTTTCTACTACCTTACCAGTTCATTCATTGTCGATTCACGCAACTATTATATTCAATAACAGTTTATCGATTTCCTTAACCTTACCAGTTAAACCCCTCTTACCAGTTACCTTTCCTACCGGTTCTCCTTCTGATACTCAATTGTTTCACTCTTCTCAGTCTGATCAACTCTTTATTCACACAAGCTCACTCTTCTCTGGCAACTGGCATCCTCAACTTTAATCTTATGTCTTCGTATTTATCTTTTTGTTTTCCCGCCAAAACATAAATTCAACCTTGGTGCGCTAGGGTTTCTTCTACTAACCATGAACCATATCATATCCAATCATATCTTGTTTCAGAGATCAACAACATATGACACATCAAACAACACCACTATTACTTACCCTTTCAATACATGTTTGCTAACCTTTGTAACCTGCAACGTGTTTGTCTCCCTTTCTTTTTGGTCAAACACCATAAATGATCTCGCGATTCCCTTCACCAAATCCATTCTGCACCTAGATATCCTACATCAATTAACTCACCAAGAGTCATGCTTCGATCTTTTTCGATCCACAATCCTCTGCACGACTCGTGATTTTTGTAGTCTTCATTTAATGGGGACTTAGTCAGGAACTACCTCACCATCGCACCATTCATCTACCACTGCACATATGCCACCTGTATTATTTGTGTCATCTCTATCAACATCCACCTCAGATCACTATGTTAGTTTAGGCTTAGACATGGACCAAATATACAATCGATGTTTACCTACTGGTTATGCAGTAATAGGTTATCCTTCAATCCATGCTCCTCAGTTTGACTGGTTAGGTCATGCTAACTTGGATTGCTCCCGGTTCTGTGTTCACACTCTATATGATCTGAAAATCATTCACTTTGTTAGTTTTTCTTTTTCTTGTTCACACATGCTCACCGATGGACCTCCTTACGGGTAACAATCTCCATGACACCATCATGCCAACAATCTCACACTAGCACACCTCAATCTCCATCTGCATCTCGACTGACACCAATATCCCAGAATGATACATGTCTGCAATTGCTAAGCCTTTCCTTTCTTCTACATTAGCCCCAACATCATCTCAATCGGTTTGCCAAAGTGACAAACTCATCACAACTTACTCTTCCTCTTATGTCTTGGTAGCTCATCATGCCTTCTCTTGTTGATCCAGTGCATATCTTTGATTTCATATATCGGAGGCTTCCTCATGATTCATTTAGGTCATCTGGTATAAGCCTTCAGTCACTTGCCTTTAACTTC
The DNA here is from genome assembly GCF_030272615.1 of Cryptomeria japonica. Taxonomy (NCBI): domain Eukaryota; kingdom Viridiplantae; phylum Streptophyta; class Pinopsida; order Cupressales; family Cupressaceae; genus Cryptomeria; species Cryptomeria japonica. Next base: position 1,282,994 of record NW_026728840.1, read on the forward strand.
TTTGTCTTATCCCAGAGGGTTATGATGTATTCCATGCATGTTGTGAGATAAGCTAAGTATTACCACTAACCAGTGGAAGTAGATAGACAGTTGCACTCAATCTGCCAACACTCAGTGGGAATGGATCTCGGTTGCTCATTCTGCTTCTAGCATTTCACTAATATGACTTTACTGGAACTGAGTAAACATATCTTCAACCAAAACATATAACCCAGTAGACTTCCATTTGTCTTCCTTTCTATCTGCCAATCTTCTCTTCATCCAGTGACAACATCTTCATCTGGTGGGAGTTCTGTTGAATGTCATCAATCAATTTGCATATCGATTGTCTGCCCTTCTTCATTAGTTCAACCTTGCTTTCTTAGTGGTCACATGTTTACCAGTTGGAAACAACACAATGCCAACATATTACTTGGCAGTTGATTTTCCATACTGGTCGACACTACTTACTCACCACTCAACATTCCACACCGGTCTCCAATACTTACTCACCGCTCAACATTCCATACCTACTAGTGACATGCTATCCAATACTTACTCACTGATCAACATTTCATACCTACCAGTGACATGCTATACCAGTTGACATCAATGATAACACAATTCCCATTTATTTCGTACTTAAAGCAGAGATTGGATTAATAAAATTCATATCACCATTAAATTTTATTTGGTGAAAGTGAATTGATTTTCTAGTTTACATAGCTTAACTTGTGAAACCATATTTTCTACCAATACACTTGGGATAAGACCTTCAAGGGTTGCATGTGTTGGTTGTATAGGATAGGTAGAATAAGTATGCAAATTCTTGTCATGTGGATCGATAGTTTTTAGTGGGTGACAAGGTGTTCTTGAGGGTTCATCCATGAAAGAGTTCTATCTAGTATGGTAAAGGCTCTAAGTTGGAACCTCTCTTTATTGGACCATTTGAGTTTTTTGAGAGGAGTAGTCATGTGGCTTATCGCCTTGCCTTCCTACCATCTTGTCGTGCACCCATGATGTATTCCCTGTACCTGTTTTGAGGCCATATTTTCCTGATGTGACCCATGTTTTGGATTGGAATGCATTGTAGGTAGAGGATATACAACTTTCTTTGGAACCAATGTGCATTCTTCAATGTCGAGGTCTAACCCTTAGGGGTCAAGACATAGAGTAGGTTAGGGTCCAATGAGACCTGAGTGATGATTCTTCAACGACTTGGAAGGATGCAATGAAGATGAGTGAGCTTTACCCCTATTTATTCTCAGGCTTCCATGAGTAAGCCTTGGCAAAGGGGTGGAGGATCATGTAGTGTCCCTCCATGATTCATCTTTTCATTTATGCATAGATAGACTTGTTTAGACACTTTGATGATGTTTTTGCTGGTACTTATGACTCTATTGATATTTCAGATGCATATTGATGATACAAGGCATTTTATATGGACATTTGATATATGATGACTTATGTGGATGATACATCTTGGACCGTTATGATGGATCGACTTATATTTGATGATTTATATGCACTCATTATTCATGTATGGATTGCATTACTTATGAGGTCATGATGATATCTTCATAGTAATAACCCCATTTCATGATTATTTCAAACAAATTGATGCTATGGTTGAACTATGTTTGCATTATGACTATATTCGTGATAGAGACAATGTCATATCACTCATTATGAGCATGATATGATGTTGTGATTCTCTCTCACTTGGCTGATCATTTATGATATATGCTAGATTGTATATGTTGTCTTGTGGATATTACTGGTTGTAGGATTGCATGTACTAGACATCGACTCCACTTGGCCTCACAAGTCTAAGCATTTCTTCATCCCAATGGCGAGTCGATTAAAGATGGCATGTGTTCCTTCTATACACTCTAGGTTTATGTTGATATCCTTGTCAGACAGTTTCTTGGCTTGAGTCGGTTGTTAGAGTCTTGTGTGGTGTTGTTTGACCCTATGTCGGGTTGTCGTATGGCACTATGATTATTGAATTAATTAATAACTGAATTCTATAGTTTATTAATATTAATTTATTGTATAGTGTTGATATTTATTTGTTTGGGGTGATTTATTAATATTTATTAATGTTATTTTAGTTAATATTTATTGAGCATTGACTTATTGGTTTATATTTAATTGGTTCTTTTAATTTATTATTATATGATTTAATGTCTATTGGGATATTTATTATTTATTGTTTAATTATTATCCTAATCTTATTATTTGTGGCTTTATATTTAATTGGGTATTTGTATATATTGCCCTTGCTTTATTTTATTATTGGGCTTTTGATTTATTATTTAACTATTTATTGAGCTTTGTGTATTATTACCCATGTGATTTATTTAATTTATTTGGATATTCTTATTACTTTTATTCCCTTTTACCCTTTTGGGTTATTCGATTAACTATTTATTCTACCTACCCTATGTTACTATTGGTTGAGAGATTTGGGTAAGTAAATGATATTATTTTATATGTTCTTACCTCGATTTTGTGCATGGTAGGTATGAAATAATATTTTACTGATTATCCTGATTGGTGGAGATTTTTGTATAGTTTTGATTGAAACTTTGTTTATTGAGCTTTTTGAGATTTTGCTCAAGTTGGCTTACTGGATGAATTTTGTGATTGTTGGAGACTTTGGATTTATAAGATTTTGCTTGGCTTTGATGATTTGTGGTTGGATTGTGCTTCTTCATATTCATCTGGCATAACTTCTATTGTTTCAGGTTGGTTGGGATAAATATTTTATATAGTTTGATTCAAGTTGGGAAGGTGGGATCTTGTTCTATGTGTTTGTGTTTCCATGAATGGCATATTTGTTTTATTCCCTGCGCTTTTCCATGGGGTGGTATTGGTTGTATTGAGAGACTTTGACATCCTTGTTATTGTTCTTGAGATGTATTGCGATAGGTATATCTTTTGTTGACAAGTTTGTTGTTTGACCTTGAGTCAGTTGTTGTTTCAATGTATTGTGACTTTCAGAAGGATCCCTTTGTGATGTGTCATGAGTCAATCATTTGCTCTTAATGTGTTATCTCCTCATTGAGGTTGATTCCTTGGTTTTTATTTGTCATTATACCTATTTGATGTGTTTCTAGTGTATTGGATAGACTTATTATCTTCCCAGGAATTGATCATTATTTTACATCCCCATTTCTGAGTCTAACAGTCAAATGTACTAAATCCTTGTATGAAACCACTAAAATAATGAATGTGCTAATCTGTTAAATGTATGCACTATTCTTATTTGTAGATGCACCATTCTTTAGTATGACTGCATTATTACTCTTGGTATATGCGCTGCCAAACCAAGCAAAGGTGCTACTGATTGATGTGAAGGCACTACATTGTTTGGTGTAACTACTACACTGGTTACCATAAACACTAATCTACTTTGCTAATGTTCTATATTGTTTCACAAAAGTGTTATTTTTATCTGTCTCTTGTTTTTTGATGATTGTGGCTTTCTGTGATGGTTTTTTTGATTCTATTTTTTCTCAAAGGCTATTTATTGCTGATTTTTGAGTTCCCAAGATGTTCTAGGATGGGTTTATTGGTTTGAATAGTATATTTGTGTGATTATTAATGGTCTAAGAAGGATGATGTGTCTTTCTATTATTTATCAAGGCTCACAATGGATATATTTTGATATTGTGAACTTGATTCCATGTTTCTTGATGAGGTTGTTATGTATGCATTATTGTTTTTATTGATTGAAGAGCTTGGATAACCAGGTTATGTGTTTTTGAGAGCCCTTGGTTATGTTATATATCTATTGATACCCTAAGGTCTAATTCCATGCTAGGGGGAGTGGGCTTCCAAGTGAGTGACTAGGGTCATGAGGTTAGGTAGCTAGGATTACCTAGGGGTCTAGACCGCCAAAATAGCTCATTGGAAGTTTACCTTGTAATCAAGTGGTAACTTAATTAATTAATTAATCCTATAAGAGATGGGTAGTAGTAATTCACCTTAATAAGATAAGAAAAGGATTTGTGGCACCCCAATACTTGGCCCAGGTATGATAATGTTGATCTGGAATGGGTTTCAAAAGGCCTTGGTAATCGAGGTAAGTCGAACTCCCTTACTTCCTCAAAGTTTGAGATGGCTCTGCATGAGTATCATAGATTTTGGGATTGATTCCTAGGTTCCCATTGTTGTTTTATGGTGATAGCATGCAGTGACACTCCTTACCTACATGTAGGTCCTAGCACCTTAAGCCTTATTTGTTGAAGAAGCCTCTGGAGGTCTTATGACTTATGTTATGTGATATTGAGATTTCCTCATGATGAGATTTCGAGTATTGTTCATGTGTTTTTTAGTTGTATCCCTTTGTTGTTAGGTGTCAACCTAGATCTAGAGTGTGTGTGGGATCTTGTGTCATCTACTAGCATGGGGGGGGTGGTTCCTTATGGTTCTACATGGTGAGGTTGTTTGATGCCTTCTTCCATTGGGATGTTCTTTGTTGGATGCTCTTGTGTCTAGATGTGGATTCTTTCTTTTCAGCTATTGGATGGATTCTTGGAGCAGATTGATGTATTATGATTCTTGTGGCATTCATGAGGTAGTTGTATTTATAGCATGAGTATCATAAGTATTGATGTAAATATGTTGTAATCTTATGTAATGGAGAGGATGTAGTAGGTTGGGATTATGACTCTTGTAGTGGATTACGTAATTGTACCTCTTGTGGATTTTATGTTGTATCTTGGATATTGTTCATTTATGGAAATATGAATATAGACTCATGGTTGTTTAAATTGTCATTGGATTAGTCTTGGATGTAATGATATTTATATGCTTAGATAGAAAATAAGTTATCTTTCTTATTGTCCTTGTCTCTTGAAATTATTATATAATTAGAACTATGATTATGTTAAAAGGTTAATTCTTAAGGGAAAGGAATTAGCTATATGATATGTGATGTTTGGTAAATGAATAATGATGTTATGTTAGTAATTGAGAAAATGGGAATTAGGAACATTTGGATTGGTGCTCTTAAAATGATCTAAGGAGAAATAATGGAATTTGCATAATAATTGAAGATATTTACATTACTTAGATGCGTGGATTATCTTTTATATAATTGTGACAAGTAATTGTAGGAAATTCTAGATTGTTTATGGATTATGGTAGTTTGTATGATGTTATGTTCTTAATGTTATTTTAAGTAGAGGTGTTGAGATACCCTAGGGAATGATAATGATGAGTTATGTTTATTTATGCTTGTGTAATTTGGTCTTATGATTATGTTCAAATGTTGAATATGTGCACATCTCGTGTATGGTTGTTAATGCATTGAGTATTTTAGTATAAGCGTTGCATTAATATATGATTTTTTTTTTTTTAAATCTGTATTTGTATGTTTGTTAATTATATTTCTCTAGGGTATTTTTGTCGATATTACACTTCCACTCATACCTATACTTTATTATCTATCATCCCCCTTCAACCACTTGGAGCTTGTCCAAATGTCCTAGTCTATCATAGAAGTAACATCCACCTCAAAACATAGAATCCATTAGAAATCCATTAATCTCAAACTATATAGAATGACATTTCCTATTTCTTGCTAGATCAATTTACTTTCTAGTAATATATCTCAAACATTAGAGTTAACTCATAATATAATGTCAAGTACTATTTAAAATAGGTGATCATCATTCCAATTTCAATTCAACATGAGACTCCACATTAGGATTGATGCTCTGCAAAAGGATGTTAGAATAGGAAAACAAAAACAAACACACAAGAAACAATCCAAGTGTTAGTGTTAGAAATCATAAATCAAAGACTATCCTAAGCAAGCAATCAAGAGAGACACTAAACACAAAATAGAAAGATTAAAAAAACTAAGAAATGCAATAAGACATCTCCAAATTCCCTCCACCATGTTTGTAGCTACTCCTCCCTTGTTCCTCTCCTCTCCAAGTTCCAAATGAGTGTAGCTCTTAGTAGCTTTTTGCACCTTTCTAGATGTCTTATGGAGATTCAAGATTGAAATGATTAACTATGTCAATGCAAGCATAAAGAAAATTAAACATGAGATATTATGTAATTAGCTAATGTTAATTTTAGCCAAAAGACAATATGGACTATCATACTAAAATGCTCTCTAAATTTGACTATAACTTAGATGCATACAAAATTTCAGGATCTGGATTATGAAGAAATGAGCTCTATTTATAGGTAAAATGGAGCAATGGAGGGTTGAGATTGAGTAATCTCAACAAGGGTCAGGATTGATGGGTTTATGTTCCATGTGAGGGCTTTCAACCCAATCCCAGAATGACAAATCTCAACATGAGATGGATTGAGGGGAGAGGGAAGAAGCATTAAATGCTTGTCATGACTTGAAGGTTAACCTGGGAGGTAAGGTTAATGTTGAGTTGAATGAATAAATCCATTATCCAGTAAATAATGCCTTTACCCAATGGATAAACTCTTGTGCAAGAGTTAGTGAGGATAACCATGGTCAAAGAAATAAATGCTTGAAGAGACCCATGAGTCAAATGAGGGTTGAGTTAGAGGTAGAGTCTCTAACCATGGGGGCAAGTGGATTTAACCATAAATGGTTATGTAAGAGCCATTAATGGTCAGGTAAGAGCCATTAGTGGTTTGGAAGACTTTAGGGGTTAGCTTGTTGAACACATAAAGCATTAAATACTTTTCAAAGACTTTGGAGGCTTTAAGAAGTGACTTCAAGTTTCTTAGGAATGTGACAATATTTAGAAAATGGGATTAGGCTAATTGAGAATGATTAGAAGAACTTAGAAGGGGATTTAGGATTGCAAGTGGGTTTGGTGGGTGAGGGAAAATAGGATTTTATTTAAAATAAAATTATTTTATTTCAATTATGGTTGCAACTTGCATTTGTAGGAAAATGCAAGTGGGGGGAGTTTAGTGATTTAAATAAATATTAATTTATTTATTTAAAAGAGGAAAGGGGATTAAATTAAATAAATAGGATTTATTCATTTAATTGATTGTGAATTTGGTTTAATGAATTAATTTAAATAAATTGGATAATTTATTTAGTTAATAGTAGAAGAGTGTCAAGGTTGAATTAATTTAATTAACTGGTGACTAATGGTTTATTAATCAAATAAATACTAAATATTCATTTAATTAAATGGACAAATTTACGTGACTACATTTGCCTCTCTTTGAGATGATGTGGTTTATCACGTCATTTTAAAGAAAGAAAAATAGGCGTGAAGAAATATGCCTCGTAAATGTTAATTTAATAGGCGGTATGCCCCCTCGAGAGATGGGCTGAATTTTTTTCAAAAAATCGGGCGATCTCTTGAAAAAGAACAAAAAGTGGAGGGAGGTAGAACAGAAGAAATTATCAATAACGGTGAAAGAATAGAAGAAATTGGAGTTAAAATGGAGAAATGAGAGACATTTAAAGTTCGCGGGGACCACGACGGTGAGCGGGGTGAAATTGGTTTAGGGTTGGAGGCGTATATATGGAGGGGAAGGGGTGAAACAACCTCATTTGCACCTATCTCCCTTGCAGTGCCAAGCTCTGATAGTGACCTTTTGTGAAGGAGCGAGCAACAGTCATCATGTCGGTACCCATAGTAGATCATCGGCTAGAGCAGATCCATCGATTCCAACGCCCAGATGACTACGGACCAGCAGTACACAAATTGTGAAGTTTTATTTTTTTGCATTTTGGATGTGTTTTTGCAAGTATCAAAGTCCAACCAAGACAATAGCGCTAAGACTATGTTTTAGCGCTTTTGTCAGTCCAAATAGTGCTTTTGTGCCACTATAGCACTATTGCATAGTAGTTTTAGTGCAATCGCAAGTGTTAGCGTGTTTGTCTAGTAGTTTTAGTGCAACTAGTTTTTTAGCGCTATTGGAGGATAGTGTTAGTGCTTGTGCCAGGTAATAGCATGATTGGATAGTGGTATTAGCGCTTTTATACACAAATTGTAGTGCTATTGTTTATTTGAATAGTTCGTATTGTGATAAAAATGCCCCAATGTTAGGAAAAATTATCTCCGGATGCCTGTGTTGGGTGGATGGATGGATGAGTTGTTTTGAATCATAGCAGCCCCATTGAGACTAGGTCATTATGATAAATGCCTATTGTAGTCTAGGTTTGCCATGATTGCTTACCTATTGAGACCTGAAGATACTTGATCAAAGTATCTATTGATAGTCTAGGTTTCAACTTAAGAAAGTTTGAAACAAAATAACTGATGATGATGTGGATGTGTGTATGTGTAGGAGGATTTGCCCGTTCTTCAGATGCAGGAGCGACATCCTGCCATTAAGTAGCTACGAGAGCAATTGACTAAGGCAAAGATTGATTGTGTCATAGCGACTGGTTTATATGACATGATGTATATGTGCATGATTCAGATGAATCGCGGACTAGTGATGACATTAGCTAAGTGGTGGCACAGTGAGACCTGCACGTTCCATCTGGCGATGGGAGAGATGACCGTTACACTGGAGGATGTGTGGCAGATATTGCACATCCCTATTCGAGGTGAGCTGCTGACGTATGATCGAGGTTTGGGGACAATAGTTGTGGAGTGGATGTTTGTAGAGGATGTCTATATTCATGATGGCTCAATCGCGTGGGAGGAGATAGCGGCTTTATATGAGCCATTACCAATTGTATTATCAAGCATTGTCAGGGGTTTGTTGTGCCCCGATCGACAATCGCATGGACTAGTCATGGGTTGGGGCCAGGTTATTGAGCATATGATGATGGATGGAACCCATTATGTATGGGGACCATGCATGTTATCACATTTATACAAGGAGCTGCATGAGGTGGTATACCGGGATACGAGTTATGTGGGGGTCAGCATTACTTTGCTACATATCTAGGCATGGGAGCACCTGCCAGTTACACGAGCAGTTTGTTTGAGATTTAGGGCGGTAGATCAGCCCTATGTGTACATGTATGGAGGTATGATGAGTCAGCCCCACTTGGGGAAGTTGGAGTGGTGGCGGTGGGCATTGGATGATTTGGATGCAGTGATATGGAGGCCATATATTGAGTGTGAGCCTTGGGAGGATGATGCAAAGGCTTTGCCGTATGTATTTATGATACAATTTTTGATTGGTAGAACAACCTACAATGTAGAGAGATGGGTACTAGGTAGAGTGATGAGATAGTTCGATCAGAGGCAGGGGTTACCGAGGGGATCAGAGGAGTATACACGAGCAGTGTGAGAGAGATTCCAGTGGGGGCCAGTGTTACCATATGATTAGGCTTTAGCTGAGTTCCGAACCTTACAGGTGAGACCATGGCATATGAGGTTGGGGATTGTAGATGTAGGGGTGACAAAGGAGTACACGTAGTATCATACCGTGCATCCTATTCCATGTATTTTAGATCCAGCCGAGCTGGTACCATCTTTTGAGGATGATAGGAGACATCGATGGAGGAGGAGAGGAGGCAGAGGAGTAGGAGGAGGAGGTAGAGGTGATGGATGAGGAGGAGATGGAGGTGATGGAGGTGGGGGAGGTGGTGGAGGAGGTTATGGGGGAGTAGGAGGAGGTGGTGGAGGAGGATGATTGCATAGGAGAGGGAGAGGTGGGCAGTTGTTGCGACTTTCATAGGGTCCTTTGATTCAGGGAGCAGCCAAAGTAGGAGGCAGGGATATTGGGGAGGGAGAGGCACCTATGGAGATGGGAGTGGGAGCTAGAGGTGGAGGAGAGGATCCTATGGGGATGGGAGGGGGAGACCTGTGGGAGCATATGATAGTATATTTTCAGACTTGACTTACAGCAGTCGAGGCACGGGTGGAGGATAGTGAGGCAGAGATTGCAGCTAGGGATGTTTAGTTGTTTGCGTGGGAGTCAGAGTTGACAATAGTGAGGCGAGAGTGGGATGATGTTGTTGATAGGGTGATGTAGCTGCAGGAGAGAGTTCATGCCTTGGAGGGAGTACAAGAATAGGGTCCAATGACTAATTCATTGGTGAGGGAGTTACGATGAGTAGGTGGAGAGGTTGACTATTGGTGGGGTTTATATGAGTAGGCGGTGCCATCTAGTGAGCGGGCACTGAGTTATTCACAGATGCATCAGGTGAGATCAGAGCGGTCTCAGAGGATGCAGAGTAGTGGTGGTGTTATGGGTCCTCCACGATGAGATAGTGTAGGTGGTGCAGGGTGTAGTGGTAGAGCAGGTGGTAGTGGTGGTACAACATTTGGCCAGAGTGTTATTTGAGAGTGCTTATGTACTTTTGACATTTGTTATTTTGGACTGTGACTTGGATGGCTCTTGGTAGTCGATATATTTTTGACATCATTGTACTCTGATACATGTATTCTTTTGTGAGATTATACATTATATAATATATGAGGAGATGCCATATTTTGTGATGATATGTATGGGTTTATGCAGGATGATGATTATGATTTATGCTTAGATGGATGAGATGGATGATTTTTCTTTCTATATGTGTATGATGATGATTTTTATGATGTCTATATGCATGTTTATGAATGTGATGCTAACATGTGAATGCAGGTTAGTAGATGTATGATGCTTTGTTGTAAAGCCTTATAAATGTGATGCCATGATGACTATGTATGCATAATGATGAATGAATGATGACTATGGGATAGATAATACTTGTGTTTATGTTGATGATATGATGATGATATGCATATTGTTTGTAAGATAAAATATAATGAATCAAATGGTTTATGTAAATGTTTATAGATGGTTAAAAAATGAATGCACAATGGATAAACAAATGTAAATACAAATATTTATGTGATGATCTTAAATGAATGTACTTTAAAATGTATAAAGAAATGTTTGAGACAAATTTTTATGTTTCTAAATGACTTAAAATAAAATATGACTATGTGATAAATGAAAGTGAAATGATAATGCAAATAAATGCAACTAAGGGATAATGAATAACTGCACCTTAATGCATTTAAAAGGATGATGAATAACTGCACCTTAATGCAATTAAAAGGATAATGAATAACTATACCTTAATGCAATTAACATAATAATGAATGTCTAAGGAATGTTGTGAAAATTAATGTACTATATGAATGAATGAGCAGTCTTGATAATAAAATATACTTAAATGAAATGCAAGTAAATGATAATAAATGCATCTGATATGTTAAATGCCTTAATGGGATGAACAAATCAATGTACTTAAATGAATATCTACATGAATCTAAAATGCAAGTAAATGATAATGAACTAGATGTATTTACATGCAACTAAATGTAATGGAATGATAATGCCATGCGTGCATGATCTATGAGTGCAAGTTAGTGAGAATTTGTATGATGCAATGATGATGTATCAGAGAACTCCATCATGATTGTATCCAAGACCAATTCATATTAAAGAACCTCTCATATTTTTAACTTGTTCAAACTTGCATACAAACCATAAATATGAATAATGAATGATCAAATGGATGGGTGATATGCAATGGAATGCAATATAAACAGATGAGATGAAATGACGATCCATAGTGCTTTATTTTTCATCATTGAGCATGGTAGTATCAATCTTGGACGAGGAAGTAGGAACCAAGTTTGGAGAATTGTACCTGTAAGAAAGTAGTATAGATAAAAGAATATGGACCCTCAATTCTGGTTCATGTGCAGATGGTCGAGGTATACACTATAGTCAGTAATCCATAGTGATATATGACTATATTTTTGCATATGATCATGTAGCCTAGTGAACTTCCCACGTAGACACCATTAGTACATGCCCCAAAACTTCATTGGAACAAATCACAGATAATAAAACAAAATGATACTTAGGAACCATCCTGGCTACTCTAATCACATGTGGATATCCCAGAGTAGAATAGGAACCTGATATAAATGAATAAATAACTTAACAAACTGACCAAGTACTTGATAGCTTAAATAGAATTTTCTTGTCAAAGAAAATGTTATCATGTCTTTGTTTTGGTAAGGAAGGATACATCCGTGTTAAGATAGTTGTGTGTAGTTGTGTTGATTGATTGATTGATTTGATAAGTGATCATCATTTGAGTAGCTCAAATGTTTGCTTGCAAGGTGTATGTACAAAGGGTTTTATGTGTTGCCATGTTGTTGATTGATTTTTGATGTTTTATGATGTTTTTGGATTTTGTGAGTCAGTTTTGAATGTGTTTGGATTTTGTGAATCAGTTTTGAATGAAGAACTTAATGAATCACAAGTAATGTAGAATCCACTTCCATCAATAGGTTAAGAGTATTTCCCCTAGTTTAGATATTACTATGAAAAGGTAGGATGCAAGACGCATGAAGGGCTATCCCTGATTGCAGATCAATAATAAGCCATGGTTTTAATGATGGATTAATGGATGCAATGAATGTGATCGCAACAAGTCTGAAAGACAATGGAGCTATATCTTTTATGAGTGGTTCCTGTTTGCCAAGTTTTCACCATCGCACTTACCCAAGGTGCCACCGAAGTGGTTGTTCATTGTTTGGATGCATGATTTTTTTCTTTACTATTTTGATTTTTTTTTGTATTTTCTTTAGGACATTTATCTTAATGTTTTTGGTGTTTTTCTGGTATGTATTGGAGCTTGATGCTCTATACAACTTATGTATGAAACCATTTGAGGTGCATACTATTGATCGGATCTGCTAGCAGTTCTCCTTTGGAAGTAGCCAACTAATATATCCCAAAGCCAAATACAACAGTGTTATCAAAATTTACATGACATAATCTTTTGTGCCATAACCAACTTTGTTCCAACTTGAAACAAGTGAAAGTTCATGTTTTATTGCTCAAGTTGAAGAAAGTTGGTTATGGCACAAAAGATTATGTCATGTAAATTTTGATAACCTAGTGAAAATAAGTAAATTCAGAAAAGTAAGAGGTATTCCAGATATAAAGAAACCTGAGGTCGGTCTATGTAAGAATTGTCAAATTGGAAAGATGGGAAAGACTAGTTTCAAAAGCAAAAACTATCAATTTGAAGATATATTAGAAATTGTGCATACTGATTTATGTGGACCCATGGGAACTGAAAGTTATACTAGAGAAAAGTTCTTCATTCTTTTTGTTGATGATTACTCAAGAATGATGACTGTCATGTATTTAAGGAACAAATCAGAAGCATTTGAAAAGTTCAAATGGTATTTGGCCAGAGTAGAAAAAGAAACAAAGCAAGACTAGTATGCAAAGGATATGCTCAACAAGAAGAAATAGACTATGGAGAAACTTTTGCTCCTGTTGCAAGATTGGAAGGAGTCAGAACCTTACTTGCATATGCCGCCTACAAAGGATTCAAATTTTATCAAATGGATGTTAAATCTGCATTTCTTAATGGTATATTGGATGAAGAGGTTTATATTGAACAACCTGAAGGTTTTGTTGATCCACAAAAGAAGGACATGGTCTGCAAATTACATAAAGCATTGTATGGTCTGAAACAAGCCCCTAGAGCATGGTATGAAGATTGCATAACTATCTTATTCAGATTGGATTTCAAAGAACTAATGATAACAGTAGCTTGTATATCAAGGAAGGATCAGATAACAAAATTGTCTTAGCAGAAATATTTGTAGATGATACTATTTTCACAGGAAATGATGATCTTTGCAAAGAATTTTCAGTACAAATGAATAAGGAATTTGAAATGTCTATGTTTGGTGAGATCAAATTCTTTGTTGGTCTTCAAATTCAACAGAACAAAAATGGTATCTACATTACACAATCAAAATACATCAAAGAGATACTGAAAAAGTTCGGTATGGAAGATTGTAAACTAGTTGGAACTCCTATGTGTACTGGATTGAAGCTTACCAAGGAAGATGAATCAAAAGAAGTAGATCAAACACTGTATAGATCTATGATTGGAAAGTTGCAGTATGTTGTTCATACTAGGCCAGATATTGCTCTTGCAGTTGGTATTGTTGCAAGATTCTCAGCAAAGCCAAGAGAAAGTCACATGACGGCAATCAAAAGAATAATGAGATATTTGAAAGGAACTGAAGAGTATGGATTATGGTACAAATTTGGAGGAAATTTTGATTTGAAAGTATTTACTGATGCTGATTGGGCAGGAAACATTGATGATAGAAAAAGTACAAGCGGAGGAGCATTCTTTCTAGGAAAGAGATTGGTTTCCTGGACAAGCAAAAAGCAGAACTTTATATCCCAATCTACAGCAGAGGCAGAATATGTTGCTGCAGCAGTAAATTGTTCAAATGTTGTTTGGTTTAAACAGCTATTGGCAGGCATGAAAATGGAAATCAAAGAACCAATTGTTATGTTCTGTGATAATACAAGTGCAATTGACATGTCCAAGAATCCAGTGATGCATCCCAAAACCAAGCACATTGCAATAAAATATCATTTTGTCCGAGAATTGGTGCAGGACAAGGAGATCAGATTGGAATATATTCACACAAAGGAACAAATTGTTGACATATTCACAAAACCATTGGCTAAGGATGCATTTTTGTATCTAAGAGGTAAGTTAGGGGTCACTCCCCTATCTGAAATTCACTAAAGAAAAGTTTTTAGTGATGCATCAACTCATCCTAAGTGAAAAATCTACTAGTTGATGCAGTATAATCAAGAAAATATTGCATATGAATCAGTACAAAAGGTACATTGTAACTCAGATGAAGTCTTATTGTCTTTGGCATGTGTTGTCAAAGAGGGAGAGTTTTACTGTCATATCCTACTAAAATTTGAAAGAAAGTTCATTAAGATAAAGAAGGAGAGTTGTTTGATAAAGAGGAAGAGTTTTACTGTCCAAAAGATGAAGTTACTTCACAGAGGGAGATTATTGAAAGAGGGAGTGTTCTCTATCCAAAGGAAATTTATGTTGGCATAAAAGAAAAGACCTGTTTTTCAAATTTCATTCTGCTATGACATGTTGTGTTGCCATCAATGCCAAAGAGGGAGATTGTTGGATACAATTGTTTAATTGTGTATTGTCCTTGATGTTACACAAATGTCATATCAGAGTCTACCGAGCTCAGAATGTTCGGCAAGGCAGTTAGACAGAGTCTACCGAGTTCAGACGGTAAGAGAAGCAAGTTACAGAGTCTACCTAGCACTCCAGAATGCTATACCGAGTTCGCAGTCTTTACCGAGTACAGTCGGTCTTCGAAGAATATGTGAAGGAAAATCATTCTATACCGAGTTCGCAGTCTTTACCGAGTACAGTTGGTCTTTGAAGAATATGTGAAGGAAAGTCAGTCTTTACCGAGTTCGCAGTACTTACCGAGTTCAGTCAGTTACCGAAGAATCAGCAGTGTTCACCGAGCATCAGTGAAATGTTTGTGCAGCCGACCGAAGCAATATTTATTAATTGAAACTTGTATATGTAGCCGACCTATGTAATATTTATTTTAACTTGTAATTAGGCCGACTTGGTAACCTGAATGGTATATATGAAAGATCAAGTTGGGATTTCGAAGAACAGAGATAGTGTGAGAAGAAAATGGAAATGTGAAGGAGCAGAAATGTGCGAATTCTGATGAAGGATCAGTGATATCCTTGAGGTGCAGAAAAGATATATGTGATCAGTAAGGATCTATTGGCGCAGAATAGAGATCTGTATCAGCAAGATAAGTTGTGTTTAATTCATATCACTTCATTGTTGCTTTCTAACCATTGTAGCAGTGATACCGAAATCTCTTAACAGAGTTGGTCTAACAACCATTTTTGTAAATCCTCTGACAAGGTGAAAATTCGGTTGAATTGTTCTTAAGACCTTTCCCAAGGCCACTCCTAGCAGGGTGATTAAATCCTCTAACAGGGTCACACCTAACAGTGTGTTTTGTAACCTTTAATAGGGTTGGCTCCTAACAGGGCTCACTTCAGAAGAGTGAAAATCAGTAACTAGTTACATTGGTGGTTTTCCCAAAATTGGGTTTCCACGTTATATCTGGTGTTACTTGTGTTCATGTTATTTGTTTCATGCATGTTAATGTCTGATGAACAATGATAAGTTAATTTACCGAGCTTCAGCAGTTTATATTTAAGACATCTAAGGGACTTGTGGATTTATTTTTGTGGTAACTGATTCACCCCTCCCCTCTCAGTTACTCCATCCATATTTCCAACAGTTTCATCATCTATTAGATTGTGCAAACAAACCCGTAGAGATGGTATCTCAACCACAATAGGAAGGATGGCTTCTGCGCCATAGACCAGTGAGTAGGGAGTTGCGCTTGTAGGGGTTTGAATGCTAGTGTTGGATTTAATTGAACATGCCAATCATAGCCAGCATCATTGACTATCTTCTTGAGGATTCTCAATATATTCTTGTTTAATGCATTGACCTGACCGTTGCCTTGTGGGTAATAGGGAGTGGAAAAGCAGTGTTGGATGTGAAACTTCTCACAGAGCTCACAAACATCTTGATTTTTGAAAGGAAGTCTGTTATCTGTGATGATGGACATGGGTACACCATACTGGCAGATGATGTAATTAAGGATGAATAAGGTGATCTGCTTGCCAATGACTATGGTAAGTGGAACAACTTCGATCCACTTTGTGAAGTATTTGGTGGCGATAATGATAAATTTGTGGCCGTCGGATGAAGATGGATAAATTTTACCCACCAGGTCAAGTCCCCATTGACAAAAGGGCCATGGTGTTGTGATTGGTTGCAATTCCTATGCTGGTGCATGTATCAGGTCTCTGTGAATTTGGCACTTCTTTCATTTTCTGACAAAATAGTAGGAGTCTTTTTCCATGGATGGCCAATAGTATCCAGCGCGCATGATCTTCTTTGCTAAGGAAGGACCACTTGAGTGAGTCCCACAAATTCCTTCATGTACCTCTTCCAAGGCCTTTGTTGTCTCATCTTGTTCCAAACATCGAAGGAGAGTACCATCAAGAGCATGTCGGTATAGTGTTTCAACAATGATGGTGTATCAAGCGGTGTGTCGGATGAAGGTTTTGCGTTGGTTATTCAATTGGTTAGGAGGAAGTGTGTGATCACAAAGGTAGGTGTAGAAATCACCGTACCATGGGGATTCGGAATTGACAAGGCGACATATCATCTCAAATTCAGGGATATCATAAGCGGGAATCCAAAGCTGTTCTACCAAGAACTCGTAGCATGTTGAATTCTATGGAAGATCTAAGAGAGATGCAATTGTAGCCATTGTGTCAGCAACTCAATTTTGATCTCTGGGTATCTGCTCAAAGGTGATAATTGTAAATGATGCTTTTAAACTGTCCACCATTTGCTTGTATGACATGAGCTTATCATCTTTGGTCTGATATTCATCTGTAACTTGTCAGATGACCAGTTGGGAGTTGCCATATACTTGTGGCTCTTTTAGTTTTCATTGTATGGCTAGTCTGAGTCCTGTGATCAAAGCCTCATATTCTGCTATGTTGTTTGTACATGAAAAAGTTAGTCTGTAAGACTTCAGGATGTTGTCACCTTGAGGTGTGATAAACAAAATGCCTTCCCCTGAGCCATGTCTATTATATGAGCCATCAAAGTAGAGTTTCCATGGTTGTGTTGTTGTGGTCATGAAGATCTCTTCATCTGGGAAATTTGAAATAAGAGGATGATCACCTGTGAGGGGTGCATTGGCCAACTGATCTACAATAACTTGGCCCTTGATAGCCTTGTGGTCCACATACTCAATGTCAAATTCACTCAGAATCATCACCCATTTGGCCAAGCGGCCTGTCAATGATGCTTTGCTGAGTAGGTAATTTAGTGGATTGATCTTTGCAATGAGTTTCACTTTATGCATCAACATGTAGTGCCTCAGTTTAGTGGCTTCCAAAATAACTTCTAGGCAAGCTCACTTAATAGGTGTGTAATTGAGTTTATAGTCGACCAGTGTGCGAGAGATATAGTATATAACACACTCTGTCCCTTCTGCATTGTGTTGTGCCAGCAGTACTCCCAATGTCGTAGTTGTAGCTGAAATATAGAGCAATAGAGGTCTACTTGGATCTGGTGGGATTAGCAATGGTGTATTTATGAGGTAATCTTTGAGCATCTGGAATGCTTGCTGGCATCTAGCATCCCATTGAAAGCAGATGTTTTTGTGTAACAGATGTGTAAAGGGATGACACTTATCTGCAAGTTGTGCAATGAATCTCCAAATTGATTGTAGACGCCCTTGTAGTGTCCTTAACTGACTGATGTTCTTCGGAGGTGGCATGTCCATGATTGCTTTGACTTTCGCCAGATCTACTTCAATGCCTTTGCTTGAGACAATGTATCCTAGAAGCTTCCCTGAGGTTACTCCAAAGACACATTTCTTTGGATTGAGTCGAACATGATATTGTTCTAGTCTGTCAAAGATTTTATCTAATATTTCCAGATGACCTTCTCTTGTTAATGATTTTGCCAGAAAGTCATCGACATAATCCTCCATTATGGTATGCATCATATCATGAAAGATGGTGGTCATAGCTATTTGATAGGTCACCTTTGCATTCTTTAGACCAAAAGGCATCACGTTACAATAGTACATTCCCCATGGACATGTGAAGGCAATTTTATGTTGATCTTCTAGAGTGATCTTTATTTGGTTGTACCCTGAAAAGCCATCCATCAAAGAAAGCATGACATGTCCTGTTGTTAGGTCCATGATCATTTTGATGTTTGGTAGGGTGGAGTCATCCTTAGGACATGCCTTGTTTAGATCTCTGAAGTTAGTATAGATACAAATGCCCCCATTTGGTTTGCCGATAGGTACAATGTTGGAGATCCAATCTGCATAATCGATTGGTCGGATGAAACCAACATCTAAGATATTTTTGACTTATGCTTTTACAAGCACAAAAATTTGCGGGTGCATCTTTCTAAGCTTTTGTTCTACTGGTTTAGCTCCTTCTGCCATGGTGAGGTGATGCATGACCAAATTTGGATCAAGACCGAGCATGTCCACATATGACCATGCAAAGTTGATCAGACACTTCTTGAAGAATTCTACAAATTTAGGCTATTCCTCTGGAGTTAAAAGAGATGCTAGATGTATTTGGTGAGGAGTCTCAGGGGTCCCCACATTGAATTCTTTTGTTTCCTTGATGAGGATCATTGATCATTCTTGATTTGTACTAGGTAGGGGAGGATGTCAAACCTTTCATCCGCAGGCGCCTTAGAGAGGTTTTCACCACTGGATACGCTCTTTCTTTTTACTTTTTTGGGATCAAACAGTGCCACAATGTGGTTTTCACTAGAATATCCATGTTTTATTGTGATATTTTTGTAGCTAAAAGGTTTGGCATCCGCCCAAAGTATGTTGTGCTATTAAGTTTGATGGAGAATCCATCTTTGTGATCTCTTCTTGGTATGTTATCTCGTAGTTCCAAAAAGTCAATGATTGCCTCATCATTTTGGAATTGGTCAAGGCATGGGGGATTAGGTTGCTTCCATTCGATGAGTTTGGGATGGATAATTTGCATTACCTCATCGATCAGGTTAAGTTCATGAGATGTGTTAGTGAGGGTTAAAACACTGTGGTGAAGGTCATTGATGGTACTCTCCCTATCAGAATTAGGTGTAGGATGTGACGTAGGGTCCATGGAAGGTGTTTTTAGTTCAGGAACCCAAGAGGTTTTAATTTGTGTCTCTCCATAAACAGGGATTTCTTTGCGAGGTGGAAGTGGTGATGCATCTTCTTCATCTAAAGTATTGAGATGTACGAAATCAAATTCCCACTCATGTGAGTCAGTCTTTGAGTTGCTTTCTAGTATCTGATTCCTATACCAAACCGGGATATCTTTTGAGTTGAGCACTGCAGTTGTGATTGACTGATGTTACTGTTGGTGATGGAATTGCTAGTACTGTGGGTGCCATTGATGTTGCTGATGGGTTTACCAGTTCTGTCGATGTTATTGGGGGTACAAATACTACTAATGGTGTTGTTGATATGGTTGTTGCTACTGATGGGGTTATTGGTTTGATTGGTGGGATGATTGGTGTTGTAGGTAGGATTATCGGTGTTGCTAGTGGGATTATGGGTTTTGCAGGTATTTTTAGCAGTGTGAGTGGTGCGGTGGATGCTACTGATGGGATTCTCAACCTTGTCGGAGCAGTTGGTGTT
Source organism: Cryptomeria japonica (assembly GCF_030272615.1). Lineage (NCBI taxonomy): Eukaryota > Viridiplantae > Streptophyta > Pinopsida > Cupressales > Cupressaceae > Cryptomeria > Cryptomeria japonica. The sequence continues at coordinate 1,303,018 of NW_026728840.1, forward strand.
GTTCTTGGTGCTTCTGATATAATCAAGGGTGGCCTTTTTAGAGTATTAGGCTGATATAAAGGTTTGTTGGGTTTCCCTTTGAATCTAAGCTTAGGAAGAGCTTCCTTTTGAAAACCTAATCCAGTGTTATCTTTAGGTTTTAATTCTGGTTGTAAGGGCTCATGTCGTCCTTGCTTGCAAGGTCCCAAAGCACTCTAGCCATCATAGCCCATTCTCTGAATTATAATAAGACCATTGCCATATTTATCAATGGGTAGTTTAGCCTGTGGGATGTCTTTGATAGGATCTTTGTAGATCCACTCTACTAGATCCTCATCTGTAGACTCCTCTTCCTGACTTTTTCCGGCGATGAATTGTGCCAAAGTGCATGCTGGCTTGACAAGTGGTGGTTGAAGTAACCTTTGAGGTTTTCCATAGGTTCTAGGAGAAGTAGGTAATTGCCCAACACAAAAGAATTGGCTTAGATTATATTCCCCAAGACCTTCCTCGACGATTTTCATTTTCAACTTCTCTTGCTTTGGTAAAGGGGTGATTGAACTAGAAAGAGAGGCTAGAATTACATATGTTGTGGATGGGATAGCTTCTCTGTTGTTAGGAACGGTGATCTCTAGTTGATGGTTAATATTATTATAATATGCAAATGGATTTGCATCGCCCAGTATTGTGATTTCTACACTGTTATGGGGAAACTTGATACATTGATTGTAGGTGGATGGAACAACATGCATGACGTGTATCCAAGGTCTTCCTAACAAGAGATTATATGAAAAAGGAAGGTCCAAAACTTGACAGATGATGTGCTTCACCACTGGCCCCACTCGGATTGGTAACACAACTACTCCTTTTGAAGAACGCTCCGCATCATCATAGGCTTTTATGCTTATCTTTTTGCGGGGGTCCATTGATTCTATTATGTATCCCAATGTTGTGACCAACTGTAATGTACATATATTCAAACTGGTGCCATTGTCAATCAAGACTCGCTTGATCCTATGTTGGTTGATAAATCCTTCAATATGGAGTGAGGCATTATGAGGTTGTTGGAAGGATGTATTGTCGCTTTTAGAGAAAGTGAGACATGCTGATGACCTCAGATTACCAACCATAGCTTGAAATTGATCCGTATTGAGATTGGCAAGGATTGACGCTCCTTGGAGAGCTTGATCAAAGATTTTTTTATGAGATGGGGATAGGTGCAAAAGCTCTAAGATGGATATAAGTGTAGGTGTCTTATCTAACTGCTCTACCAAATTATATTGCTTTGGGATAGAGGTTGTGCCTTGTGGAGCTTCTTTAATAGTGATCTTGCTACGACGCGTAACAACATTGCAGGCAGGGTTCAAATCTTTGATGGTGAGGGTTGCAATTTGATCATTAGCATCATATAAGTGATTCACAGTATAATTATAGTCTATTCACCTATAATCAGTTGTATCTATGTTTCGCCCTGAGGTGGAAGGACCCCTTTGATCTTGTGATGGAAGCAGATTCTTGAACATGAGATGATCATTATTTGAGGTTTTTGGGTCGTTTCCTTCGATTTCAATTTCTCCTTAGTCAATAAGATCTTGAACAAGATCTTTCAGTCTATTGTAGTTACTTGTTTTATTCCCTTTCCCTTGGTGGAATTCGCAATCTTCATTATCTCTCCACCATGGAGGTTTGACTTGAGGTTCATATTTAGATGTCTTTGGTAAGGTCACCAAATTTGAAGAGACCAATTGACGCAATACTGTTTCGATGGGTTCCCCTAAGGGTGTGTATGTATGTTTTGATTTATAATTTTGTTGTCAATGTCTTGGTTCCTCTTGCAGTGTATTGCGACCTTGATTTTGTGGAGGAGCAACAGTGTTGCTTTTAGGAGGAAGATTTTGCCCCACAAATCTGACCATAGGTTGTGCACTTTTTATGGTCCTTGCATCTACGACCCTATGATTGATGATGTTTTTGTTCTTATTCCAGAATTTAGGTTTATCACTGTTAAAATGTAGGTGAGGGCCATCTTTTAGTTCATTGTATATCTTGATAAATCCCTTTTTGATAAGGGCCCATTCACATTTTAATCCCTAGGTGATCATGTCTTCAAAGGACTCTATGCCCTTCATGTCTAGGTGGAATTCCATTTCATCATTCAAGTTGTACAAATATTTCCACTAGCTCTCCTTTAGGTATATGAAGAGAATGTCTACTAGACAGTTGCCTCCACTGTTGTAGGAAAGCTGAAAAACAGCTCCCCTAGCTTTTGCTTGGTATTGCACATATCTGCCATGGTAATATCATGTTTCTTTGTCGTGGGAATAATGTGTGATGAAATTTTGGATGAGTTCCTTGAATGTTCTAATGTTGCCTGTTAATAGGGAAAAATATTGCGTGGTTGTCCCTCCCAAACTCTGAGGAAAGAGGTGCATTAGATATGTGTCTTCATATGCCACTTCTAGGCAAGTTGAGTGAAATTCCTTAACATCATCTCTAGGGTCTCCTTTTCCCTGATACTTTTCAAACCTAGTTGTTTCAAACCCTCGCGCAAAAGGTGGCATATGTAGGTTCCTATAAAAGGGATAGGGGCAAATATCATTGAGTGAAAACCAAGTAGTCTTCACACCACTATGGAGTTGTTGGGCTAGATTCTCAACTTGTTGCCTCAACATGTCTATGTCATTAGGAGGAGGAGGTGGGGGGTTTCCTTGATTAAGGTCATATCTGAAGTTATCCCGACCTCTTCCACCCTCGTTATGGCTATGGTGTTCTAATGTTTTCCATAATTGCGCAGTATCAAAATCAGAGGGTAGTTTAGCTCCCTCTTGAGCAAGTTTTAGAAAATGAGCATCTGCGTTGTTTTTAAGGATTTCATAGAAAAGTCGATTGAACCTGGGGTTGTGTTGTGCTCTTTCTATTGCTTCAGGACTTGGGGTACTAGGATCTTCATCATTTGGACCTCCTCCAATGGCTTCTTGAAAGTCATTAAGATTTTCATCCTCCTCTTCTTCGATCTCTATTTGTCTAGTTTTAGATCTGATGTAAGCCATTTTGTTTGAATGTTGTTTTTGAAGTTTGGTGAAAGTGATTATGAGTTGGTGATGGAATGAGAGATAAATGTTTTGTGAAGTGTTTAGAAGATGGATCTCTAACACTGAAGGTTTGATGTTACCACAGTTATTTTATGAATTGCTTTTTGTGTTGTCAACAATGTTGACGTGATAAGGTATAGCAAGGTTTGAGATGTGTTACAAACCAAGCTACCTAGTAATGAGAGGATGCACTCACAGACTAGTTTTAACTTGTGTAGAAATGTCTCTTAAGATGAGTTTATCCTAGATGTAGAGATTCTCTAAAAAGTGATGTGTTATTTTTTATTTAAGCAATATCTAAAAAGAACTTCGGACAAGACCCTTTTATGTTTCAAGAGTTGAATGGATGGATGATGTATGAATGTGAAAGTGGATAGAATGTTAACTTCAATAAAAACTATGTTACAAAGAGGACACATTCTTCCTCTTCTCTCTCAGGGGTTGGTGGTTCTTCCCGAGCTATGTTATATGTAATGTAGATGTGTGGAAAGAAAGTAGGGTTGATTTTGCCTCCTTTATTTTTGTGATAACTCAAAGCTCTATACTGAGTAAAATCTCTGTTGTTCAAGGGCTCTTTATCAAACTCGTTGGATTTTCCTTGAACATATAGACGCATATGACACAAGAAGGCTCTGTGTGAGACAAAAAATTGTCTATTGAGATAGAAAAATTTCCTTCTTTTGATGAAAGCTTTTGAACTTAATGGTCTTCTCTTCAAATTGACATGTTGATGAACATTCCTTTTTCTCAAGATTTGAAGGATGGTTGTATAATTTGATATTTTGTTTTTGCACTTTGTTTGATGTTTGTGTTTGTTGGTAAAATGTTGGATGGAATTTTGTGTTGGATGAATACTTGGTTTGAATTGGTTTTGAATTTATTTTGACTAGAAAACAGAGCAAGCACACAAGCACAATAATGTTGCCTAAAAAGGCACAAATAGGTGTGGGTCTAAATCAACCCAATCTTTTGAACTTTTTGACCTCTTTTCAAATATTTTGGTATGTTTTTCCAAAAGCCTGAAGTTGGCTCAATTTATCACTAGTCTGACACAAAACGAAGATACTTCAAACACACTTTATCCCTAAGGTCAAATGGCCAGTTGTGATAATTTCAGCCCACATCTTGATATTTCTTCAACTTTGGTACTACATACCTTATGAATCCCGCCGTAGCAGGTAAGGATGTGATATAGTAAGTCTTCTACGAGCATAACAGATAGATGATTCCTATGATGGGGGAGTCACCACTCCTATCAAGCTACAAGTAGCCTTTCAAAAAACCCTGTTTCTACTCAAGGAAATATGTATGGTGAGTATCTTGGAAGCAAAACCATCTATGCTCTTGCACTGAATTTCTCACAAATATCCTCAATCAATAGAATGGGTGGGTTTCTATATAAAAAGGTGTCTAGTAATGTTTGATGTTTTTGGACATTTCATTTTGCAATGACTCACTTAAGAACCTTGTAACTTGTGGTGGGGCCCATATGTCCTTTTAGCAAGTTACACTGTAGGAACAACTATACCCAAGGCTACAACTTTCACTCACACATGATTTTTATAGCGGCTCGAAGGATTTACCGCACGAGGTTGTTCCCAAGAGTGATGTGTCTCTTGGCAGGCCTCTCTTAAAAAGATAAAATTTTAAGTGTTACTAACACTTTTCTCTTGCACTTAGGACCACAAAAGCTAAGGGAGAGTGTAGTGTGTGTAAGAAGTAGGACCACTCGACAAACTTTGCACAAGTGTGCCAATCACTAAAAACACTTGTTCTTTTTAAGAAAGTTATAGCAATGTGATCTAACTATTTGGAGATGTTGCTCCAAAAAAAATGGTGTTCTTTTTAACTTCAAGGCAAAATGTTATGTAATCTACGAACTTGAAATCCTAGTCAACTGAATTTGAAACAAGTTTTGCTTTGAAGTAAATCACTTTGAAACTTGAAAGGACAAATGGTTTGTTCTTTTTAAACTTGCCCAAATGAAGTGTTGATTGTTATTTTTAATGCAAGAAATAAAACTTTGTGTTGTCTTATTTTAAGCCCAAAATACAATGATCCCTAACTTGCAAAAACAAATTTTGTTGGGTTTGAGTTTGTGGTTCTTTTTAACTTGACAAGTGAGGTTCTTTTTATAAGCCCAAACAAAATATGTGATTCATTTTATACCCCAAAAGGAAATGTGAAGTTTATTTAAGCTAAAATAGAAAGTGAATTCATTTTAAGCCAACTTTGAAAAGTTAGTAAAAAGATAAATTTACTTCCTAATCTAATTTAAAAACCTGCACAAATGACAAATAGTTAGTTAAAAAATGAAAAATGAAGTTTTGGTGGGCTTCTACAAGCCTAGATTTTGATTTTTTTTTGTTACAAAAAAGTTTTTACAACTCTCTGTTACAATAGTGCTACTTTGTGTGAAAACATAAGCGCTATTTAACATGAAAGTGCTAAATAACAGACAAAAGCACTTAAAATAAGTATAATAGCGCTATAAAAAGAACACAAGCGCTAAAGGACTCTATCAATCAGAATAAATTATGTCAAACAGTGAGCTAAAAAGCGCTTAAACTAGACACAATAGTGTTATTTAATGGTCAATAGCGCTATAAGAAGGACGATAGCGCCAGTTGGAAGACAATAGTGTTATTATTGTCAACAATAGCGCTAAATCACCAAGTTTTGAAGGTGCTAGAGCATGAGCAATGGCACTAAAGCGCGACCTATGTGTCAATTAAAACAAGCAAAAAAGTTAGTAGTTTCAAAAATTGGATCAGAAGGTTGCGTGTTAGATTCACATCGGGTTCACCAAATGATGCTCTGCAAAAAGGATGTTAGAATATGTTAGGAAAACAAACACAAACACACAAGAAAAAATCCAAGTGTTAGTGTTAGAAATCATAAATCAAAGACTATCCTAAGAAAACATATCAAGAGAGACACTAAACACAAAATAGAAAGCTTAAAAAAACTAAGAAATGCAATAAGACATGTCCAAATTCTCTCCACCATGTTTTTAGCTACTCCTCCCTTGTTCCTCTCCTCTCCAAGTTCCAAATGAGTGTAGCTCTCAGTAGCTTTTTGCACTATTCTGGATGTCTTATGGAGATTTAAGATTGAAATGATTAACTATGTCAATGCAAGTGTAAAGCAAATTAAATATGAGATATTATGTAATTAGCTAATATTAATTTTAGCCAAAAGACAATATGGACTATTATGCTAAAATTCTCTCTAAATTTCACTATAACTTAGATGCATACAAGATTTCAAGATCTGGATTTTGAAGAAATGAGCTCTGTTTATAGGTAAAATGGATCAATGGAGGGTTGAGATTGAGTAATCTCAACAAGGGTCAAGATTGATGGGTTTATGATCCATGTGAGGGATTTCAACCCAATCCCAAAATGACAAATGTCAACATGAGATGGGTTGAGGGGAGAGGTAAGAAGCATTAAATGCTTGACATGACTTGAAGGTTAACCTAGGAGGTAAGGTTAATGTTGAGTTGAATGAATAAAGACATTATCCAATAAATAATGCCTTTATCCAATGGATAAACTCTTGTGCAAGAGTTAGTGAGGATAACCATGGTCAAAGCAATAAATGCTTGAAGAGACCCATGAGTCAAATGAGGGTTGAGTTAGGGGTAAAGTTTCTAACCATGGGGGCAAGTGGATTTAACCATAACTGGTTATATAAGAGCCATTAATGGTCATGTAAGAGCCATTAGTGGTTTGGAAGACTTTAGGGGTTAGCTTGTTGAACAAATAAAGCATTAAATGCTTTTCAAAGAATTTGGAGGCTTTGAGAAGTGACTTCAAGTTGCTTAGGAATGGGACAATCTTTAGGAAATGGGATTAGGCTAATTAAGAATTATTAGAAGAACTTATAAGGGGATTTAGGATTGTAAGTGGGTTTGGTGGGTGAGGGAAAATAGGATTTTATTTAAAATAAAATTATTTTATTTCAATTATGGTTGCAACTTGCATTTGTAGGAGAATGCAAGTGGGGGGAGTTTAGTGATTTAAATAAATATTTATTTATTTATTTAAAAGAGGAAAGGGGATTAAATTAAATAAATAGGATTTATTCATTTAATTGATTGTGAATTTGGTTTAATGAATTAATTTAAATAAATTGGATAATTTATCTAGTTAATAGAAGAAGAGTGTAAGGATGAATTAATTAAATATTAATTTAATTAACTGGTGAATGATGGTTTATTAATCAAATAAATAGTTAATATTCATTTAATTAAATGTACATATTTATGTGACTACAAGGCTTATATATGATATGCATAAGAAGCTAAAAGACACATCACATGGCTATATAAATTTGGTACATCAATGGTGTATAAATCCTGTAAAGATATATCTTATATATATGTTTTCCATATATAATTTCATAACATAACTATGCATTTTTTGTACAAGTCCATGGCACTTTTCCAACATTGGTTTGAAGAGAGAGATATTTCTAAAACATTTACTAATAAACCCAATTGTAAAAATCATAACATCTGAAAAGGAATTGCCCAAACACCAATTTGACCTAACCAACTAACATTCATAAGATATACTTAAGTAGAGTTACAGCAGTCATGCATGAGGAGGGGCCTTCCAACCTACCAATTTGAGGTGACATTTGTTACTTTTTGTCATGTTCCAAAATGATCAAATGATTTTAAATTTTCAAAAAAATAATATTTTTATAGAAAATTTTGAATGAATCTTATATAAAGAATCCCCTTATTTTAGATTGAAAAAAGACGTTTAATACAAATTGAAGCTAGCCAATTTGTTCAATTGTTTTTAATAACAATGCAAGAGGTAACTAGTAGAACACTTCTTACATAACTTGTTTGAAAGATGGACATAAGTTCTCCTACTTTCTGTTTTACAAAATCACGACTTGAACATTCTTCAAATGCTTACCTCAAAAGTCTCTATTAGAGAGGCTTATCACTAGTGGTGTTGCAAAAAACAAAAGAGAAGCTTAAATAAATGTGACATTTGTAGCATTTAACTCTATCAAAGAAGATAGCACTGAGTTTATCATTTTTTTTCATTTTATTACCTTATCAATCCTATTTTTTAATATTTCTAACACTATTATGTCCATATCTCTTACAAATTATCTACATTTCCAACAACGAAGTATGATATTAATTCCTCATAGAAATGCTAAAAAATGAAAAAATTTCATAAAAACATACTTTGTTGGCTACATAAAAACAAACTAATAATTAAAAGAAAATTATTGAAGATGAACTATACTGCTCATCACTTCTTGTTTTTACATTACTTATGTAATTTTTAATAAAAATAAATAATTTTTAGATATTACAATCAATAAATTACTTTTATGTTTAATAAAGAGAATCATATATTTGAAATGACTTCTAAACAAATTGGCACATATAAAACCGAGCCAACTTTCCTCGCATCTTCCACAACTTGGGATACTTTGTGGCATCTCTATTTGGCTTACGACCGGAATTTTATAAAATTTTAAAATAAGTAAATAATTAAATAGTATAAAATATATAATAAATTTTACATATAACTATATATATAAAAGAATTGAAAAACTAAAAGAAAATATGAAAATATCTTCAATTTGGAGACACATTTAAGTAACTTCCATAAAAAAATTGGAGATGAACAAATAAATATTCAAAAATAATTAAGCCGAGTGGCTTCCTACAGTCACATAATAGATGTCAGCCATCTGTATCAACAAAATCATCTCCTTGATTTTTAGTGACAAATTTAAGCCATTAAATTAGAAAAATGTTAAATTTATTATTTAAACCTGAATTCAGAATACAGAAAGAAAAGATTTATTATTTAAACCTAACATTCAGAATACAACAACACAAAGTTTATTAGCGAAAGAGTCTGCCAAATTTTTGGACGGTAGCAGTGGCCACTTTTAAAGCCAAATTTTTGGACGGTAGTAGTGGCCACTTTTAAAGCCAACGATACCCATTAACTAAACCACTTTTAATGTCTATGACTTTATTTAAAATAATCAACAATGGCAATTGAATAAGTTGTTTCCTAAATTGAAGGAGATGATCAATTGTTTGTCAGTGATCCAGGTGGATATGCATAGACAGATCCAAAAAAATTGGATTCGGTCAAAAGTTGTTACGGAGGTTTGAACTTGTAACCTCCGCCAGACTATTGTATGAAAAAAGTACCGCTACACCAAGCTGATTCGTTGGAGCATAAGTTTATCCTTATTATCTATTAAACAATGCAAACAATTAAATATGGTGGTAGGGGGTTTCCCAATCACCTATTTCAATTACAAGCCATGAAAACCGCTGCACCATACAGGTTGTGCACGGTAAAATTGTATTCAAAGCCTAATTTAAGCCTTAAATCATCGGATCTTAACCATAAGGGCTTGAGCCCCTATCATTGTCACATGGTTAAAACAATATGGCCAAAGTTGTATAAGCCGAAAACCTTGAGACGGTTTTTAGAAAGATTTTTATTTGATTTTAAAAATCTACAACTTAACATAGGTGATATGGGAAATATATTTTGTTAACCTCCACGTAGCATATGTGAATCCTTTAAAAAGGGGGAATTTTGTTCTTGAAAAACAATTCTTTTTGGAAGGGATTTCGAGGAGAAGAATTCAGAGCCTGGTTTGGGCTTAATGTCTTAGTTTGTTGTTCTCATTTTTTTTTTTTGAGAAAAGTGAGTTGTATTGTTATTGCTTTGGAAGCATTGTAAACATGACGGAGAAGCTTGGCATGAACATGTTGTTGGAAAGTTTATGTCAGTACGATGTGGAAATGAGAAGAGCTTGAAAAGCAATAATCTTCCTCAAAGGCAGTGTAAATTATATTGCAACTCGAAGACCATTTTGATGTAACAAAGCCTCTTTGAGATTCACATCAAATTAATGGAATGGCATTGTAGTTGAGCAAGCTCGGAGACGTAACCCGAACAATGGGGCAACTCCGTTAACAAACTAGTTTTCATCTCTTTCTGCTTTTCTTATAATTTTTCAGTATTTTGTTTCCTTCGTGGTTTATTAGTTAGCCTATCATTAAGTTGACAACTGGTGAAATAAATCTCATAATGTAATTTCAACGGTAAATGAACATTGCCAAGCAATTCTATTTGCGATGGGAAAAATCTGTAATTTGAAATAGGTGTTGTAGACACCTAAAATTGTCATGTTTAATTAAATAAATAATTAATTATCTAAGCCTAATTCTTCTATTAATTAAATAAATTTTTATTTATTTAATTAATTCATTTATCTTCTTCTAGCCTTGTTTCTCATTTAAATAAATACATTTATTTATTTAAATTATCCCTTTCCTAAATTAAATAAATATTTTATTTTATTTAATTGTCCTACTTCTTCTATTAATTAAATAAATCTTTATTTATTTAATTAATTCATTATCTTTTTCTACACATGACACATGTCATTCATCTCTTAATTCATACACTACCTACCTCTTTCATTATTTTGGTATTTCTTTTACCTACCCTCTAATCCTAGCCGACCTCTCTTTTTACACCTCTCAATCTTAACCCTCCATTTCTTATTGTGTCTTCTATTTAAGAAGATGCTTTCTTCATTGTCAAAACCCTAATGACACATCCTAATGATCTTTCATGCAACTTGGCTACACTACAATTCCACTTACAACCACATTCCGTTCTTTGTTGAGCTCTTGTGCATATAAAAATCTGAGAGCAAATATATCAAGCAAGATCAATGGAGATAGGAAGAATGGAGATCAAAACCCTATTGGACATGTGATGGTATAATCTTTGTGATTTTGAGTTATTTTGCATTGTCTTAGGTTATCTTCATATGTTATGGTGGATCTTTGTTCATTGTTAGGCTAGGGTTTAGTGGTTGGATTCATTTAGCCTTTCAATTTTGTTGTTATTGTTATCCATTTTCACCATAAACATTTTGGCACGCCCGGTGGGACTCTTGTCCCTTTGCATTTAACATTTTTGTTGTAGATTTTGCATTTTTGAAGTTGCAGATCGGACAATTTCGACGACATTTTAGGTTTTTCCGCGTTTGCGAGTGCTCGGATCGCGTTTTTGTGTTTCAGAAGCGTCTGTGATATCGTGAATCGCGCCTGTGTTTTTGCCAGATTTTATTTTTGCAGGTCTCTGGAACCGCGTCTGTGAATTAAAAACACGTCTGTGTTGAATCTGATAGCGTCTGCATTCGGGAAAAGCGTTTGCGATCTGTGAACGCGTCTGTGAATCACAGAACTGCGTCTGTGTAATACAGACGCGTCTGTGTCTGGTACAACTGCGTCTGTGTGTTCTGTTTTGCAAATTTTTTTTAATTTTCTGTGATTCGGGTTTTCGGATTTTGTACTTAGGGTTTTAGATCTGGTTTATTTTTGGCTAACCCTTGCAGATCTAGCTAACCTGGTTTGTGCAGCTTGCTTAGGAGGCAATAACGTTTTGTTGAAGGCCCCTTTTCACAAAGTCTTTTTGGGTTTTCTAAAATTCACCTAACTTGTGTGCTTGCGGGAAGGGGTTATCATTTGAAACAACCCAAACTACTAACAATTTTGTTGCAGGGCCTTAGCTAGGGTTTTGTAATTTTGATTGTGTGCCTTGTTTTCATAGCTTAGCAAACACTTCAATTGGTGCACTAAAATTGAATCATTGTCTTTTGTGTCTTGAGCAATAGGCTCTTTTTGTTTAATCTTTAGAGGGCCTGTCTTCCTGTGTGGTCATTAGGACTACTAGTGAGAAGAGAACGACCCAAGTGGTAGCGAGGAAAACCCACCTCTTCTGAACCACTATAATCAAATGTATTCATGGTGAAAACTATGAATAACGTGTGCTGATTAGTTCATACCGACACTATGTCTCCCCATAAACCCGTTTGATCAAATTTATTTGATCATTTGTAGGGCGTAACCCCTACCGGCTAGGAGCCTTCTGTATTTACAAAGCTGAAAGTGCCGCATGTATGGCCACATGAGCGGATGCCCTTACTAGCACCTTTTTGTTTTAGAAACCCAAATCCTTCTAGTTGTTGAGGCAGGAGGTCGGACCTCTGGTAGCGGCCCACACACATACGGTTCTTAGTAGAGATACAAAGTTCGCCATGGGGAGTTTTCATGGGGACTGATGCTTGGCTGACCCGAGAAGTGAGTGTCGAGGGTGGAGCCAGTGAGGTCAAGCATCTAAGTATCCGCTGTGAATAGCATAGCCTCGGGGGTAAAACCCTATGTGGGATCAACAACTATTGTCTTGGCCAGCCCTAAGATTTGTGCTTGTCTTATGCTAAACACTCAAACATTCAAGACAAAACAACAAAACATTGTGTCTTTTGTGTCTTCAAGTGTATGCAAAACAACTTTACATCAAACAACACACTTTTGGAATCTAAACAGTTTGCAAACATTGAGTCATCAACATTGTGTCCTCTTGTCACGAAAAAAACAGTCAAACAGTCAGATTTGGTCACAACAAAACAACTTCACAGATAGGAAAAATTGCACTAAGGTTACAGAAACGCGTCTGTGTCTGTTCAAACCGCGTCTGCATCAGATAAGTGCGCCTGTGAAGTACATAATAGCGTCTATGTTTTTATCAGCGTCTGCGTCAAATAGAGAGGCGTCTGTGTCTGAAAAAAGCGTCTGTGAAGTATACAGAGGCGTCTGTGTCAGGATTTGAAAACTTTAACAGTCAAGCAAACAAAGAAAATCAGTTTCGGCATACTTGAGCTTCCTAGGTTGTCTCTTCAGGTTTCATCTAGCATTCAGCCTGTTCTAGGGTTTCACACAGTCCATCATTGCTTCATACCTCATTTTACATTCATACTTGTCTAAAACTTGAGTCAAAAAGGTCACTTGCTTGTCCTCACTATACTTTTTCGACACACTACATACTACTACACTTTGCTAAGTGGTCCCTCATCAAGGTTTCTTACCTTTGGGTCTCATTTGGTCTTACTTAGAGTCAAGGTCAGCTTACCTCATCAAGAGAAACAATCCTCTCTTTGGAAGTCACACCTACTCTACTACTTACATACTTGGTCTTAAACTTTGGACATTGCAAGTACACCCCAAGATTCATTTACACTTCATACAACTCTTGGTCTTCCATACTCTCATCATTTTTCATCTAGTTTCTCACATATTGGTCAAACACCTAGTTCATGGTTGAAACCCACCTTCAAAAATCTAGGAGAATAGCTAAAGAAGCTCAAGAATCCGTAAACATGAGTTCTTATGAGTATGACAATGATCTATTCTACAATCCTGAGCACACTACGTTACCAGACATGAATGTTTATAGACACAATCCAAATGTGGAAAGCGCAAACACTATAAACAACAATGCCACACACAATGACCATGTGGACAATTCTTCAATATTATCAGCAGACATACAAGAATCCATAATGGATCCTCAATTCAATAGATTGGTTGAAGAGATAATGAGGAGAGATCGTCAATACTTTTTAAACATGATGGCACATAGTGGAGCTAAAATACCGCATGATTTTGACTTATCTCAACTTATGGAAAGTCGACCCTCACAACAAATTCAATCCAACATGGATCAAAGGAGACCAAATAGTGGAGGAAATAGAGGACCGAATATGATGCCTGAATCACCATCATCTTTGCTTCAAAAGCTAGCAATCCCACATACACAAGCTCAAACATATAATACTTACACTCAAAGACCATCATGGAGGCCTTATGCTCAAACACATGCTCAAGACATGGATCAATCAAGACAAGTGGATACTCAAGGACATCCTCAAAATTTTGACACAAGGAGACCTCATGTCAAAATTGGGGGCAACACAATGGAAAATGAAAGGCCTATTGAATATGGTTTATATACACAAAATAGATATGGGGTCCCTCAACAAGAAGTTATGCCAAGTGCTCCATATATGTCGCAACAATATAGACCTCCATATGGACATGTCTACGATCAGTATCATCCATACATGCAACAATTTCCTCCTCAAATGGGTGTTTCAAACATGGGGTATGCTACAAGAAATCAATCTCCTCCCAAAAATAATTTGGAGCAACAAATTAGAGATCTACAAAAGAAAGTGGAGGACATGAGTACATCAAAACCTACATATACTATGAGAGATATATGCCCTTATCCCTTCGATAAGAGCATTCCAATGCCTCCATTTCCTCCACACTTTGTGACACCAAAATTTGACAAATATAGAGGGAGAGGAGACCCCAAGGCACACATAAGACAATTCTTCACAACTTGCATTGAGGTAGCGGCAGAAGAAACATACTTGATGAGGTTGTTCCCACAGAGCTTAGGCGACCAAGCTATGGAATGGTTTTCTCAATTACCTCCTGGTATTAAGTCATGGGGCGACTTAGCAGAGGCATTCATCCAGCATTTCTCTTACAACATTGAAACAGATGTCTCAGTTACTACCTTGTGCAATACAAAACAAAAAGAAGGAGAATCTTTCGCAACATTCTTACAGAGATGGAGAAACCTAGCTAGCAGATGCTCTTGTGAAATCCCGCAGAAACAAATGGTGGAGATGTTCACACAAAATGTTAACAAGGCTATTGGTTATGATCTCAGAAAAGCTTGTTTGTCTACATTCAAGGATGTCATTGAAAAGGGCCTAGCAACAGAAAAGGTCTTAATTGAACAAGGAGTTATCAAACTATTCAAAGAAAACAAAGAGGACTTTGACAAACCAAAATTTTGGAACAAGAACAAGAACACGGTTAACGATGGTGTTGTTGATGCCAACACAGTGAGACCCAAGTTCGTCTTTCCTGGATCAAATTCTACCAACAATCAAGTGAACAATCAAACGGCTTCTAAACCACGAAGGAAGTACACTCCATTGGGAGAACCACTTGAATCAGTATTCAAGAAGCTTGTAGCAAACAAAGTGATCACAGTTCCAGATTTTCCTCCATATGAACCAAAGGTCAAACCGAATTGGTGGAATGATGATGAGTTTTGTGAGTTTCATAAGAGCAAGGGTCACAAGACAAGTAATTGCCATCGATTGAAAAACATTGTACAAGATCTCATTGACAGAGGCGATATTGAGATTGAGGGACATTCATCTAATCAAGAACATGAGGTGTTTAAGGAACCATTCCCAAAACATGACAAAGGAAAAGGCAAAGTCACAGATGATCAAGCCAATTACACTAGAGCACCTTACAATTATGATTCTACCATCAATCACATCTCAATGGACAATCATATTTCTACCATTACTATCAAAAACAAAAATCCTGAGAATCCTCCTCAAAGACCCAAAATTGTCCTAAAAGGTGTGGGATCTTCGTCCGAATCTACCTCTGAATGCCATGTTACAACCCATCGAGGTAAGATTACATTGCCAGGTGCCTCCACTAAGAATACCAATCCTTCATCTACCAAGCCTGAGTACGACCTTGTAGAACAACTAGGGAAAACACCTGCGCTCATCTCTATTCTTGATCTCTTACGTATATCCCCTACACATAAAGCCATTCTTGACAAAATCTTGAGAGACACTGCTGTCCCTACTGATCTGAACGTGGACCAGTTTCAAGCCATGGTGGGATACCTTTCTGTTCCACATTCCCTTACCTTCACAGAAGCCGATGACGCCTCCATAAGTCAGCCACATAATGCACCTCTACACGTTGAAGCCTTCATACATAAACATCGAATAAAGCGAGTCCTGATAGATGGAGGAGCAGGTCTTAATATTTGTACATTGAGCACCATCAAACAATTGGGATATTCTGACAAAGCTATGAATTCTACAAACCAAATCACCATTAAGGCTTATGATGATGAAGAGCGCTCGTCCAAGGGCACGGTCACCTTACCATTAAGAATAGGGCCAGTCACAAAGGATGTGGTTTGTCAAGTCCTAGATCTAGATCTCACGTATAACATATTGCTAGGACGTCCGTGGATTCATGAAATGAGGGCAGTCCCATCAACATACCATCAGTGCATTAAGTTTCCTCATAATGGAGTCGAGGTAACGGTCAATGGTGATCCAAATCCATTCATATATTGTAATAACTTGAGATCACATACTGAGACTATCATTCCCAGCAATCGTGAGGCTACTCCTTCTTCAGCATATATTGATCCTGAGTCATTAAAGCCCTCGACATCCAAACAAGGTGAACTTAGAGCCAAGTTTCAAGACAAAGGCATGGGAGAATACACTTTGAATCAAACAATGTTTTTACGACAAGTCATGAGCTCTCCAAAGGAGTATGGGAGACCACATCCTAACAAGCAAATCTCCATCATGATACTCAAATGGGATCCTACCATCTTTCAAAAATGGGGTGAACTAGAAGAAGAAAATTTATATAAAATGCTCTATAAGGACATTGAAGAGGACACACCTGATCAGATTATTATACCCTGTGAGAACTATGGCAAAGGCTTCAAAATTCTACAAAGATTCGGGTATGATGGAAAAAGCCCTCTCGGGTTACGCAAAGAAGGTGTCATGGAACCCTTACAACCTGAGCTAACCACAAGAAGGGAACGCTCCAAGGGACTTGGTTTTCTAAATTCCAAGATTCACAATAAAAGAACAAAAGAGGTATGGCGAATCAAAGTGGCCGAAGTTCCACAAGAGGATTATTATTCCACAGACTCCAACGAATGGGAATGGGGTTCAGACAAATCCTCCAGTGACTATGAGCTCACCGAGACATTCAGAGAGCCCGATGAACCTACAGAGGAGGAGGAATTTTACAAAAAGTTCAGAGTTGGTCAAAGACCAACCCATAAGGATCCCGCATAGTCTTCGTTTCAAGGCCCTAGGTTGAAGTCACATAGGATGAGGACACCTGTCCCGGAAGGCACTACTAGTGATGATAATTTGGATTCTCTCACGGTCGAAACTGATGAGGAGAGTGCCATCGATGACCTCGATGATTACCTTGACATACCTGAATTTAACCACATCTTCACTCTTCATCCAGCAAACTCTGAAAACACTAAAGACCTTCCCCTTGTCCACCCCCAACTCATTGACTGGGATCATGAAGGACCAGCACAGTTTGATACATTTCAAAATGACGAAGCTATTGTCGATTATCTTGGCATTCGAGATGATCTTCCCCCTGGAGACCATAAAGCAGGATACGCCATAGAGCTTAATAACATGGCATACTTTGGTGAGGGTGTCGGGCCTTCTAGTCGCAAAAATGTGAAAATAAAAACAAAACAAGGGTCTTATGGCGAAAACCACACTGTGGCGCTATCTGACTCCAAAAAAGTAAAAAGAAAGGACGTATCTGAGGGCGAAAACCTCTCTGAGGCACCCGAAGATGGAAGGCTCGACATTCTCCCAGCATCATACGAGGAAAAATCATCCATGTTGGTAGAGGAGACTATAAAGACAAACATTGGTACAGCAGAGGTTCCACACAACATATTTTTGGCTCAATCATTGACAGAGGCGGAGAGAGCAAAATTCATAAGCTTCTTTAAGGAACGACAAGTCAACTTCGCATGGTCTTACGCTGATATGCCTGGACTAGACCCGGATTTAGTGATGCATCATTTAACAGTCAAACCGGGGGCAAAGCCAGTAAAGCAGAAATTAAGGAAAATGCACCCACAAGTGGCATTATTAGTCAAGGCAAAGCTGGAGAAATTATTGGATGTCGGATTCATATGCCCAATTGATTATCCCGAATGGATTTCCAACTTAGTACCTGTTAGCAAACCAGACCGCAGTATCCGAATATGTACAGACTTCAGAGATATCAACAAGGCTTGTCCAAAGGACGATTTCCCCTTACCAAACATTGACTTGATTGTTGATCTCATAGCAGGCCATGAGATGTTATCTTTGATGGACGGATTTTCTGGATATAATCAAATCAGGATAGCACCCGAAGATCAACATAAAACATCATTCACTTGTCCATGGGGAACCTTCTGTTGGAATGTCATGCCCTTTGGGCTGAAAAATGCAGGCGCTACGTATCAACGAGCCATGACTACTATCTTTCATGATCTCATGCACATAACCGTGGAAGATTACGTTGATGATCTTTTGGGAAAATCAATAAACAAAGATACACACTTGGACATACTTGCAGTTGTCTTTGATCGGCTAGAAAAGTACAAGGTAAGACTAAATCCAAAGAAATGTGTCTTTGGAGTAACCTCCGGGAAGCTCCTAGGATTCATTGTGTCTAAAAGAGGAATAGAAGCCGATCCAGCAAAGGTCAAAGCTATCTTGGACATGCCGCCACCCAAGAATATCAGTCAACTTCGATCTTTACAAGGGAGACTCCAGTCCATACGAAGATTCATAGCGCAACTCGCAGATAAATGTAATCCTTTCCAGCACCTCCTACACAAAAACATCAAGTTCAAATGGGATGAGAACTGTCAACAGGCTTTTCAGGCACTCAAAGATTATCTTTTGAACCCACCAGTTTTGATGCCACCAATTCCAGATCAACCATTGCTACTTTACATATTAGCTACTCCGACAGCACTGGGGGCAGTCCTAGCACAGCAAATACTTGACGGCAAGGAAAAGGCAATATACTATATCAGTCGCACATTGGTGGGATATGAGCTAAACTACACACCCATCGAGAATGCATGTCTCGTTGTGGTCTTTGCTTCACAGAAGTTACGACATTATATGCTCACTCACAAGACTAAGTTAATTGCCAGAATTGATCCACTAAAATATCTTCTCAACAAAGCTACACTTACTGGACGACTGGCCAAGTGGGTAATGATTTTGAGTGAATTCGACATTGAATACGTGGACAGAAAAGCTATAAAAGGACAAGAAATTGCAGATCAATTGGCAGATGCTCCCATGATAGATGATGTTCCTCTATAGTCAGAATTTCCAGATGAGTCTATTCTAACAATATCACCTGCAAAGCCATGGCAACTATACTTTGATGGCTCATACACACAGCACGGGGCAGGAGCAGGTCTACTCTTTATAACTCCCCAAGGCGATTCTATACCAAGGTCATACTGCTTATCATTTCCTTGCACCAACAATATAGCGGAGTATGAGGCATTAACAACTAGGCTAAGAATTGCAGTTCAGTGGAAGATCCAGGAACTTCATGTTTTTGGAGATTCTCAACTGGTCATCCGGCAAGCAACTGATGATTATCAAACAAGAGATGAAAAACTAATGCCTTATAAACAACTGGTAGATGATTTAAAACAACACTTCACAAAGATAGATTTTGAGCAGATACCAAGAGAACAGAATCGTGCTGTAGATGCCATGGCTACAATCGCTTCGCTAATTGATCTACCGCAAAATGAGACCTGCTATGAATTCTTGGTAGACAACTTGCTGATTCCGTCATATGAGATCACTCCTACGGAAATGATATGTGTTGTTGGTCCTGAGTCCCAGTTATATGGTTCCATATTCACATACCTTCGCGACAATATCTTACCTCCCGATCTATCGAACAATCAACGCCACACTTTCATTCGCCAATCTTCTCGATACATCATTCTAGCTGATATCCTATACCGACGAGGTCTAGATGGCATCCTTCTTAGATGTTTAGAGAGTGACGAAGCTTAGATTGCGTTACGAGAAGTGCATGAAGGGATATGTGGCCCGCATACTAGTGGTCCTACCTTGGCCAAGAAACTCATCAGGACTGGATACTACTGGCCTACTATGGAAAAAGACTCATATCAGTTTGTCAAGAAGTGTAAGTAGTGTCAAATTCATGGAGACCTCATACATGCACCAGCACAGGAACTACAACCACTTGCATCTCCTTGGCCCTTTTGTCAGTGGGGACTCGATCTCATAGGCAAGATTCACCCTCCTTCTTCCAATGGACATAAATTCATTATCACAGCCACAGAGTATTTCACAAAGTGGATTGAAGCCGTGCCTCTCACATAAGTTACTGGGAAACAAATCGCTACCTTCATCTTGAACTACATCATTTGCCGATACGGGATTCCTACTTCTATTATTACTGATAACAGGCATCCCTTCAAAAATCAGGATGTTCATGAACTCTGTGAGCGCTTCCATATCTCTCATCGTTTCTCCACACCATATTACCCCCAAGGTAATGGCCAAGCTGAGGCATCTAATAAAACAATTCTCAAAATCCTTAAAAAGACAGTCGACAACGCTGGCCGTAACTGGCACATCCAACTCAATCCTGCACTTTGGGCCTATCATACCAGTGTCCGCACACCTACAGGAGCTACACCTTACTCACTTGTCTACGGCACTGAAGCCATCTTTCCTATTGAGGTCGAGTTACCTTCTTTACGGGTCTCCTTAAGAAACATAATCAACGATGAAGACTACAGGGTCTCTCGCTTACAAGAACTAGAACTGCTGGAGGAACGAAGACAAACCGCTTTTAATCATCTCAAGGCTTACCAACAACGAATGAGTCGCAGTTACAATCACAAGTTCAAGCCTCGCACATTTGAGGTAGGTGACTTAGTCCTCAGAGAGAACCCCAAGAATCAGCAAGACAGAGATAAGAAGGGCAAGTTTGAACCGAACTGGCTTGGTCCTTACATCATCACATCGGTATATGGATCTGGGGCATATCAGCTCTCAACTACAGAAGGCGAACCCTTGGAGGATCCTATCAACAACATGCACCTTCGCAGGTTCTACACATAAGCTCTTCGGAACATTCTAATTCAAAAATACAAAAAAATTATAAAACAAAAAAATCGTTACTTGGTGAAAACCTGGCAAACAGGCGCCTTGTGACAACAAAAAAAAAATTGAAAAAATTGAAAAAAGTAAAGAGAAATAATTTCGTCCAACGGTGAAAACCACTTCGGTGGCGCCCTGGGAAAGTACCATGGTGAAAACTGGGTCACCAGCGTCATGCGTAGAGACTTTGCTCCTCTCTCCTTAAGGATTCTCTTTCATCTTTCACATTGCACACACTCACAACCTATTCACTCACAATAAACTTACCCATTCCCATCATGGCTTGTTATTGATCTACCTAAGATTGGTTAGCCATCCGTAACCCCTCCCTTTTCACTCCCTTTTCCATCCATAATAAATCAGATCCTATCTGTGACTACGGCCAATTCCTATGTCTAGTGATGGGTGTGGAACTGAGAACATCACATGTTTTGAGGAGTACAGTTTCTTCCAGCTTCCTTCAAGTCTATCTGCGCACAATCCGCAATAAAGCAACATCTGCATCACCAGTCCACAATAAAGTTCCATCTTCTCCATAATTAAGTATCAGTTTCATGGATTCAGTCAGTTTCAAATGAGACACAGCAGCAACAATGAGCTTCAACAAAATCAAATCTTTCAATAGACTCAGACAACATATGGTTCAGTGCTATCTATCCTTTTTGTGAAAGTGAACATTGTGACCACAATCGAATAAGACTTAAACAAGTGACAAGAGACACTAAACTTGAGGACTACAGTGGATGTTGGTGTCGAGTCTTGGTTTTCTTTTGATTTTATCTTTTTTGGTGACATGTCTTTTAGCTTTTCCAGGATGTCTTTGACTAGAGATTCTATCTCCAGGATGTCTTTGACTAGAAAGGCGAGGATGGGGTATCATCACCTATTGGCATTTGCTGTATGTGGATTGTCTTTTAGTAATGCTATGACTTGTCCAAGGATATGAGGACACTGTGAGTCTAGTATGAACTAGGGCATTCCTTGTTTGTGACTATCTTATCTCCATGCAAACAGGTACAATGACTTTCTGGGCCGAACAAATGCCTCGATTGTCATAACCTATTCTACCATAATAAAGCTCAATGATGATAACGCACAAGAAGCTCTTTCATGTTCATATCTTCTGTCTTCCATCCCCCTTTCTTGATTGACTTCCATTGTCCTTCTTGAGTCCGCGTAGCCCGCTATCACATGACTGAGTATAATGACACACCAAAAATATTTGCATTTCATATAGTTACACCTACATCACCACATATAAGCATTTCATACATACATATAGATATCACAATTGCATCACATCCTGCATACAACACATGTTAGCACATCTCACATTTTCATTATGTAAATAATCATTTGCATTATCATATGCATTTGCATTACATACATTCACATTTGCATCATGCATCACATATACAACATAAAAGAACAAAAATATATTGCATTGCATCATATAAGCATCCATATCATAAAACATGTATCACATAAGAACATTTCATCACATAAAGTACACATGCATATAGCTGCCACAAAAATGGATCATCTCTCATATATAATCAAAATGTGTCATGATACAATGATGTCAAAAATCATATGGCTACAAAATCACCCGCAGGTGTCTACAATACAAAAATGATACATATACTGATACAAAGGGGAGCCCTCTATGGCTATGATGAACTCCCTCCCTCAGAGCCGCCTAGCCTCGACAGACGCTGAGTTATAGATGGACCCGCTCCAGGATCCCCCTGTCTATCTGGTGGTGGTGGAGGACCCATGACCCCACCGCTAGATGCCTGCCTCCTACAACTCCCTCCCGTAGCCGTCGCTGTGCACGACGATCTATGGAAGCTCCTCGCCCGCTGATCCGCTGGCACAGCACCATAGTACAGATCCCTCCAGTAGGCGATCTCCTCTTCGACTCGCAGCACATATGCGTAGCCTGCCCCTGCATCCTCTGCCACCTGCCTCCCTGCCCTCAGAGCTGCCTCGGCCTCAGTATATCGCTGGATGGCCTGGTCTCTCTCTCGCTCTGTGTCCCTGAGCCTGATCTTGAGGCGATCCCTCTCCCGCTCCAAATCCGCAATCTCATCTGCCTGGCCCTGGCAGATCTCTCTCAGCTCTAACAGCTCATCCTCCTCAGGATCTCAACCCTCAGCCTCTGCTTGTGGCTCCTCCTCTGCAGGTGCCTGTACCTGTGCCTCTCCCTGTACCTGTCTAGGTGCCTGAATAGGTACCTGTCTCTGTACCTGTCCCTGTCCCTGCACCTATCTAGGTCCCTGTGCTCTAGGACCCTGTGCTGCTGGTACCTGTAGGGGCAATCCACCTCGACCCCTCACCACCTGGGCTACTCTCTCCTGTCCTCCCTCCCTCCGCGGTGCCACTCGCCTCTCCCCCACTACTCCCCTCCGCCTCCGTCGGCCCCTACCTCCATCCCCTCCACCATCATTCTCATCATCCCCTCCAGCCTCTCCCTCCAACAGCTCTCCCGGATCTGTCAACCTCAAAAATGGATGCTCTGTCCAATATGCAGAGTACTCTGCGTCCATCCCTCCATCCTCTACCTCTGGCCACATATCCCAAGGTAATGGCATCATCTCTGCCAACTGTGTCACGGCCTGATCATACGATAGCAGTGGCCCGAACTGTGCCTGATCCCTGACTGTACGGGTATACATGCCCGAGCCTCGTGGCATCTGCTGGATCCTGCCGAACTGTCTGCATACCCTGTCAACAAGCTGCCTCTCCAAAATGTAGGGCATCCGCCCAATAAGATACCTGCTCCTGAATGTATAGGGTAGCTCCACTGTGTCGTCATCCCACTCCTCGCACCCCAGGTACGGCCTCCAGATAACCACATCAATGTCATCTATGACACGTCTCCAATGCTCCAGTCGACCAATCCGAGGCTGTGATGTAATCATATCGTATAAATGCACAAAACTCCGTCCATGTCCTCTGCCTCTGAAGTGGATAGGTCGTGTGATCGGCAGGTGCTCATATGCCCACACCTGTAGGAGAGTCACTCCGCAGCCCAAGCCCACTGATACGTGGTAAACAAACTGATGCAGCTCATAGTACAAATGTGCCAGGACACATGGCCCCCATGCATATCTGGTGTGCTCCGTCACCAGTGTCTCCAATGCTCCTCCCCAGCCAACTGCCAATCCCCGTGTAGCCCTGTCAGGACACAAATAGCCACTGATGGCTCCTCCAATAATAGCTGGCAAAGCTAAACCTGTAGCGGTCATGGTATCCCATGCCACGTGACCTGCTCTCATCTCCAAACCGGGATCTTGAAATACTCGTCTCAGTGCCTCCCTGTCTCCGTCACGATCGTATGGAATCAACTCTCCATCGATCGATATATGCAGTATCCTGTACACATCCTCCAGCGTCACTGTCATCTCCCCCATAGGCAAATGGAACGTGCAAGTCTCTGAGTGCCATCTCTTTGCCAGTGCAGTCAACAAACCCATGTTTGCCCGAAACTCGGGCACATATAGCACATGTGTGAGACCCATCTCCTCAATAGCAATCCTATCCTGAATCGACAACTCTGGTCGCAATCTCTGAGTCGATGGGAATCTCTCCCGTGACTCCAACATAGGCAGATACTCCTGCAGTCAACCAATCAATCATGTCAGTTATCGTGGCATTCACTGTTTATTACAACATGCTACTTGCTATCTAAATGCATCTGGTTATCTATCCTAGTGACACTCACTGTTCATCACAAAGTGTTGCTATATACCCTAGTAGTGCTCCCTGTTCATCACAAAGTACTACGTGTGTGACATTCCCTGTTCATCACAAAGTGTTACTCACATTTGCACTCCCTGTTCATCACAAAGTGCTGCCTATCTTGGTGCTCCCTGTTCATCACAAAGTGCCTTGATCTATCCTAATCTTCCTAGAGGACCTACTTGAGTGTATCCTCTCAACAGCTTATCCAATCGACAGCGTATGTTCATCACAGAACTGTCGATTTGACCTAAAAGACTCAAACCATGCATTTTGACACACAAACGTGCTTTACAATCCTAAATGCGCTTATAGACTGCACAAACGCGCTTCTGAAACACAGATGCGCTTCCTGAACACATACGTTCCTATATCATGCACAAACGCGGCCAGGGAACATAGACGTCCCTACATGACATAAACGCCCCTACAATTCGCAAACGCGTCCGCATTTCGCACAAACGCGGTCCCAGGCATAGACGCACTTGGAAACGACACAGACGCGCCTGTTGGACATAGACGCACCTGGCACTGACACAGACGCAGTTGCGCGTTTTTGCATATTTTAACTACCCTATTCCTAGCGCATTTATTGCTACCTAGCATGCATTAATGACAAAACTTGAAATGTGTGAAAGCATGAGGAGGTTTTCGGGTACTTACCGGCTCTCCTGCATCTGCTGGTCGCTGGAATTGGCGAACACGGTCGAATCTATGAACGAAAGCCATCGCTGTTGACTGTTGCTGCTTTATTTTCGCTTTGCACTATGCTCTTGTGACAGTGTAGATGACAATGAGGATGTATTTTCCCCCGTGGTCTATCTTATAGATTGCCCTAGCTCTCATTTCCCGAGTCAGTCTTCCTTATCCCGTGACTTTGTCACTTTATCCGATCAGTCCATTCTATCCCGTCTTTCTTATCGAGAGATTGTCTGTAATATTTTCAGACATTTTCATCCAATCTCTCGAGGGGGCATATTATTCCCATACTGGGGCAACTCTGTATCAGTTCATCTTATCTTCTTTGAAACAACGCGACAAGCCGCATTGTCTCAAAGAGGGGCAAAATGTAGACACCTAAAATTGTCATGTTTAATTAAATAAATATTTTATTTATTTAATTATCTAAGCCTAATTCTTCTATTAATTAAATAAATTTTTATTTATTTAATTAATTCATTTATCTTCTTCTAGCCTTGTTTCTCATTTAAATAAATACATTTATTTATTTAAATTATCCCTTTCCTAAATTAAATAAATATTTTATTTTATTTAATTGTCCTACTTCTTCTATTAATTAAATAAATGTTTATTTATTTAATTAATTCATTATCTTTTTCTACACATGACACATGTCATTCATCTCTTAATTCATACACTACCTACCTCTTTCATTATTTTGGTATTTCTTTTACCTACCCTCTAATCCTAGCCGACCTCTCTTTTTACACCTCTCAATCTTAACCCTCCATTTCTTATTGTGTCTTCTATTTAAGAAGATGCTTTCTTCATTGTCAAAACCCTAATGACACATCCTAATGATCTTTCATTCAACTTGGCTACACTACAATTCCACTTACAACCACATTCCGTTCTTTGTTGAGCTCTTGTGCATATAAAAATCTGAGAGCAAATATATCAAGCAAGATCAATGGAGATAGGAAGAATGGAGATCAAAACCCTATTGGACATGTGATGGTATAATCTTTGTGATTTTGAGTTATTTTGCATTGTCTTAGGTTATCTTCATATGTTATGGTGGATCTTTGTTCATTGTTAGGCTAGGGTTTAGTGGTTGGATTCATTTAGCCTTTCAATTTTGTTGTTATTGTTATCCATTTTCACCATAAACAGGTGTAAATTTATTTTGTAAGCGTTAATTACAGATCAAGTGGTATCAGAGCAGTTTAACAGGAAATTTCAAGTGGTAGATGTTTACCGGGTTGGCTTTGCAAGATGGGTAAAAGGTTGAAGCGTGAAAGGCTCTAGGAATTGGAGGAGATCAACCAAAGCATCCAAGAAGAGAATGCTGAACTTCAAAGATTGCTTGAAATAGCAGAAAATGAGAAGTGGAAGTTACGTCTCTTATTGGAAAATGCTCTAGTGGAGAAAACTAGAGAATGCTCTACTACAAGAGAAGAAAGAAGTCTTAAGACTAGACGTGCTTGTGGCTATGGAAAATGGACCAATTATGGTTCATGTCATGAGGATACTGATGTATATGCCTTTTGTCAATAGTTGGAGGATTCTTCCTATGTGCCAAGTAACCAAGGTGGATTCCTGGGATCTTCATCTATGGTGTCAGTCAAAGCAGGACAAGAGAAGCAAATAGCAAAACCTCGGGAGGTGGACGAAGGGTCCCCTACAAGAAAGGAGGTAAAAGATACTCCATGTTTAATTCATTCCTTTGATAATAATGATGATTCTTTTGGTGTTTTCAAAAAGCATTCATTAGGAATTGGCAAAAATATCCTAACCCAGATGGGGTATAAAGGAGGTGGTCTTGGCACAAATATCCAAGGCATTGTTTGTCCAATAGAGGTTACAATAAGACCTCGATTTGCAGGTTTGGGGTATAACAACAGAGAGAGCCTAGAAAAGGCTCTAGAAGGAATCTCTTCTGAATCTGACTTGAAACCAAAGTCTCTTCAACAAGAGATGGGTAAGTCACCTGTCAAGAGTGATAGATCTGTCAAGAGATCCCCAAGAAGATCCAAATCTCCTCAGAAATATGGTGGCAACAAAAGTCCACAAAGGTATAAACCTGATTTCTCCAAAGTTTTTCCAAACTATGCTACTACTGGTGATGCAATAAGTAGCATATGGAATGCTTTTCCTTTTCCTTTTTGCGGCATGGATAACCATTGTGTTGCCAAGTGTCAAAAATAGAAAGAATTGTATAGTAAGGTCTTGTCTATCAATGGAGAAACAAGACAAGAAGACTATCATTCCCATCAAAAAAAGGAGAATGGCAAGAAGGTTTCGAAGACAAAGAACCTTTGCACTTATTGTAACAAAGGTGGACATTAGGAAGCTAGGTGTTGGAAACTCCACCCAGAGATTTGTTTGAAGAAGGACAAGAAGATTGAAGTTGATTCTTCATTGGTGAACACAGGGCAACTGAAGAGGCTCATGTATGTGAAAAAAACCTCTTCGCTTATGTCTGCAAAGGTGGAAAAAGTGGGTGATCTGAAGCATGAAAATAAATTAGTGGCATGTAAGCCTAACTATCATGTGTTTCAGAGATCATCAATGCCGCAACATGAGAATTTATCATGGGAAACTATCAAGAGGATTAAAAGTATTGTTAGCTCATTGTCAATATCATCCTCGTATTTGTTAATGTTGCTAATGTGTTATACATGGATAGTAGTTGGGATAATGAATGCAAAAGGATGTGGGAAAATGCATATGGGTAGCAATATGATTGCAGTTTCATAATTGTTGTACAATTTTATTTTTTGAAGCAGGTGCACAAAACAAGGTGGACAAATACTAGACATGTGGGGAAGTGTTTCCCTCACTTGGTGTTTGATTAAGAACCTTTTGGAGGTCCATTAGCCTAGTTGGGTAAGAAATGGATCAGCTATTTGTAAAACTGATTATTCATCTTTATAAATTCACATGTTGCTTAAGATTGTAAAAGTGATGACCTATTATAACATCACTTGCAACATTGTGTTTTAGTCTTCTATGGGAGTCTAGGAAGTTAGGAGGTTCGAACTTGTAACCTCTGCCAGACTATTGTAAGAACCTACCACTACAACAAGTGGACATGAGTACAATATTATCGTTATGATGTATGAAACAACACAAATAATTAAATATGGTGGTTAAGGCTTTGGAGCCCCCAACCACCTATTTCACTTAGAAGTTGTGAAAACCGCTGCACCATAGAGGTTGTGCACAATAATAATGTATTGAAAGACTAATTTAAGCCTTAAATCGTTATATCCTAACAATAAGGGCTTGAGCATCTATCCTTGTCACATGATTAAAACAATATGGCCAAAGTTGTATAAGCCGAAAACCTTGAGAGGGTTTTTAGAAATATTTTTATTTGATTTTAAAAATATACGGCTTAACATAGGTGGTATGGGAAATATATGAACTAGTAACCTCCACCAAATATTGTAAGAACCTACCGCTACAACAAGCGGACATGAGCACAATATTATTGTTATGATGTATGAAACAACACAAATAATTAAATATGGTGGTTAAGGCTTTGGAAACCCCAACCACCTATTTCACTTAGATGTCATGAAAACCGCTGCACCATAGAGGTTGTGCACGATAATAATGTATTGAAAGAATAATTTAAGCCTTAAATCATTATATCCTAACAATAAGGGCTTGAGCCCCTATCCTTGTCACATGATTAAAACAATATGGCCAAAGTTGTATAAGCCGAAAACCTTGAGAGGGTTTTTAGAAATATGTTTATTTGATTTTAAAAATATACGGCTTAACATAGGTGGTATGGGAAATATATTTTGTTAACCTCCAAATAGCATATGCCAATGCTTTAAAAAGGGGGAATTTTGTTCTTGAAAAACAATTCTTCTTGGAGGGGATTTCCAGGAGGAGAATTTAGAGCCCTGGCTTGGGCTTGATGTCTTAGTTTGTTGTTCTCATATTTTTTTTTGAGAAAAGTGAGTTGTATTGTTATTTCTTTGGAAGCATTGTAAACATGGTGGAGAAGCTTGGCACAAACATGTTGCTGGAAAGTTTCTATCCGTACGATGTGGAAATGGGAAGAGCTTGAAAAGCAATAATCTTCCGCAAAGGTAGTGTAAATTGTATTGCAACTCGAAGACCATTTTGATGTAACAAAGCCTCTTTGAGATCCACATCAAATTAATGGAATGACATTGCAGTTGAGCAAGCCCGGAGACGTAACCCGAACAATGGGTGAACTCCATTAACAAACTAGCTTTCATCTCTTTATGCTTGTCTTGTTATTTTTTAGTATTTTGTTTCCGTGGTGAGTTATTAGTTAGCCTATCATTAAGTTGACAACTGGTTAAATAAATATCATAATGTAATCTCAACAGTAAATGAACATAGCCACGCAATTCTATTTGCGATTGGGAAAAATCTATAATTTGAAATAGGTGTAAATTTATTTTGTAAGCCTTAATTACAGATCAGTCAGTTACCTAGCAACAGTGACAAAAGAATATCTTCAAACGTTTCATCTACAAAAAGAAATTAGAAACTTTGAAGAACTCCGAATCAATATCCATCATTGCCATCATTGTAGCTCTGTTTTAAAGGTGCATAACAATTTTTAAGTGTGTAATAGATTGCGAATCTTGTATTTGACTTTGCTAATATTGTGTCTATCTTTTTTTATAATATTTTGTTTCAGTTCATCTTTCTTATATTATGAGTTAATTGCCATTTTTTGGGTTGCAGGATATTTTATAGTTCCTCTTTCAAACTTGAGTATAAGGTTCTGTAGACGTATAAAAATGACCACATTCCTAAATGAATATTTTATGTTCATTTCCCCATTTAATTAAATCCAATTTAATTAAATTATCCACATTCTTCTATTTTATTAAGTAAATTACTCAATTTATTTAAATAAAATTCACTATACCATTTAATGAATAAATCATTTTTATTCAATTAAATCCCCCTAGCCACTTTTAATTAAATTCAAATTTAATTAAATAGTTATCCTAAATTGAATAAATCAAATTTATTCAATTACAACCAAATTGAATGAAAATCAAATAATTCAATTAAATCCTATTATCCCCCATCCACTTGCAAAATCCCAAACCCCTTCCTGATCCCTTCTAGAATCTTCTAACCAATTCTAATTAACCTAAACCCCCTCTAAACTTTGTCACATCCCTAAGCAAAGGGAGGTCACTTCTCAAATGGCCCAAAGTCTTGGATAACCATTGAAGGTTTTCAACCTTCAACCACTAAAACCCTAAAGTCTTTGAAAACCATTGAAGGCTTCCAACCTTCAACCACTTAATCCACAAAGTCTCCAATAACCATTAATGGTTATTTCAAACCCTCCCACATGGTTAAAACATTTGTTTTGACTCAACCTCTATCCTACCCAAGGGTCTCATCAGGTCATTAATGCTTTGACCATGATTATCTCCTAAACATTTGCACAAAGGTTTATCCTTGGATTAGATCCTAATTCAGTGACTAAACCTAACTTAGACTTGACCCTTAGCCTTTAGATAACCATGAGGTCTTCTCAGGCCTTTAATGCCTCCAACCTCTTCTCTCAACCCAATCCTATGTTGACACTTGTCACCATTTCATTGGTACAAATTGTGCACATAGATCCTCAACTTTCAAACCTGACCCTTGATTAAACCTTTTAATCCTGACCATCCATTGCCCTGTTTGTGCTATAAATAGAGCTCTCATTCCTCCATTCTTAACAATCATCTTTCAAATTTGAAGCATCACACTTATGCTCAAATTGTTTCAAGCTTTCATATGCTCCTCATTTAGCCTCTTTTAGATCATAAATTAATCATGAACATGCATGCTAGAGTAGTTTATTTATCATTTTAGCTCAATCATAGATTAAATATAGTATGCTAGGATAATCTCCATACTAACCTCGTCATCTTATCATTTAGTTTGTTGCATTTCTAGCATCTCATCTAGCTTATAACACATCTCATATTAAAAACAGTTAAAATCTCTCTCGTTCTCATATTTGCCATCCCTAAACCATTTTGCTCAGTAATCTGAGAGCAAAACATTGGTTTGAGGGACATTGTGAGATAGAGAACCATGGGACCCTCCTTGGGAAGCTGAGTAACGCATCGTTACTCTATAGCTTGCATCAAGAAGTCCTGTGTGTGTGTGTGGATTGGTATTTTACGTATTTTTCACATTTTAAATTCTAACAACCCACTTTTCCCACATACATTTCTGGCGCCCACCGTGGGGCACGCACCCCAATAACCTATCGTTTTTTGAATTTGAAGAGTTTTGCAGGTACGCGGGAAACTAGAATTAGCGCGTCAAAGACATAAGTTAGCGCATCCGCCGAACAGTTTAGCGCTTCTAGCCTACTGTTTAGCGCGTGGGCTCTCTGTCTTAGCGCGTTAAACCTTTTCCTTAGCGCATGACACTATTTAACAATTTGTCCTGTAGGTATCGACGCGGGCAAAACACAGAGTAGCGCATCTACTTAACAGAGTAGCGCATCCGCCCACATATTTAGCGCTTCACCTTCCTATACTAGCGCGTATCAGCAAACAGTTAGCGCATAGAAATCCACCATTTTCCGAGAAAACCCGAAACACAGATCAGCGCTTCTACCTTACAGATTAGCGCATCGGCCCAATATAGAAGCGCTTAGACTAAATCTTCCAGCGCATTAGAACGGACAGTTAGCGCATTAAATTCCAAAATTCCCGAAAAACAGGTCTCTGAAATACCAGACCATAAATTAGCGCATCAAAGCCACAAAGTAGCGCTTCGGGGAAACAGGATAGCGCATACAAACGGGACAGTAGCGCATCAACTGAATATTGTAGCGCGTACAGTTTGTTCTGTAGCGCATCAACAACAAAACCCACAAAAGGATTGTGTAACCGAACAAATAATTTTAGACTTGTGGAAGTCCCCCGAAACAAACTAACAAATTTCTTTTGCAGGATTTTTAACAAATTTCTTGCAGGAAAGGCGAGGAGATTTGTTTTACAAGCAAAACGTTTTTCTTTTCGTTGACCTCGAATATCGAAATTTGCTTTGTTGACGATCTATTTTCCATAGATTAAATAATCATTGCTATAAAGGGTTAAAAACAACACCATGCTGATTGGAGCAACATCTCCAAATAGAGGTTAGCAAACCATTGTCTTGAAGGCTAAAAAGAACAACTTATCTGCTGTGTATCGAAAGTGGAAGGTATATGCTCTCCCCTTAACTGGGTGACCAAAAAGCCAAACCACTCTTATGCTTTCTTTTATTCAAGCAATAAATCCTTTAGCAGGCCTGCCTTCCCGAGGAGTTGCACTCAACTCTTAAAGCCGTTTATGGTCGGTGTGAAGGGAACGACCTAAGTGGGGAACGGCTTTGACGCCAAGAATTCCAACCCACTATAATCAAATGTGGAAAGTGACGAAAGTCCTTTTCAACGGTTACGCGCAGCGATTAGCCTTCCCCCAGTATCCTCGAGATACGTAAAGCCTTTGTTCTAAAGGTTGGGAAGCCTCCTGAGGGAGTTTATCACTGACGGCCGAACAGGAAGCCTGATTAAAAACCTTAGCATTAGAAACTTTGAGCTGAGTCAGTATCCAAACATTTGTAACATCATAGTGCAAGGGTGGGGAAGAATCCGCCCACAAGATTACTCACCATATATCTCCCAAGATAACTACTCAACTATGAAGCAATTCACTTTGGGTTAACTTCTGGCAAAAGGCAAAAAAACGGGCGCCCTCTAGGGGGTGACACGGCTGTTTGAGCTGACGGAGTATCGAGACTAGTGAGCTATGATATTGCTTATGACCCTTGAATAAAGAGTCTTTTTGAAGTGTTTATCTTGTATCCAACCTGTTAAAACATTGGGGATTCGAAAACATCCTCGACAGAACATACACTTTATGTTAGATTAAGTAAAATGATTATACTTTGTATGCCGTGCTTACATTTTGTATTTTAGGAAATCATCCATCCTACTTGATAAATCTCTCAACAAAATCAAAAACATCATAAAAACACCAAGAGGAAAAATCAAGGCATTCTAGCGCGTCAGAACAACATATTAGCGCGTCAAACAGTTATTTTAGCGCATCTGAAGAACAAATTAGCGCGTTAAAATCACAGTATAGCGCGTCAATTACAAGAAAATTTCGCAACAAATTTCAGAAAGGTCTGTTTTAGCGCGTATAACAAACCTTTTAGCGCGTTGAAACTCTGTTTTAGCGCATCAGATAAACCAGTTAGCGCGTCAAAATCACAGTATAGCGCGTCAATTCCAAGAAAATTTCACAACAAAATTCAAAGAAATCTGTTTTAGCGCGTCTAACAAACATTTTAGCGCGTTGAATCTCTTCTTTAGCGCATTAGCCAAACCAGTTAGCGCGTCAAAGTCACAGTGCAGCGCGTCAATTCTCAGGAAAACTTCACAGCAAATTTCAGAAAAGTCTGTTTTAGCACGTATAACAAACATCTTAGCGCGTTGAATCTCTGTTTTAGCGCATCCAAGAAATCAGGTAGCGCTTAGAAAGTACAGTTTAGCGCGTACATATTTCACAGTCAACCACACAAAATTTTCCAGAATCAATTGTTTAGCGCGTAACCAGGGGCAGAGTAGCGCGTAGGTCCTCTTTCTTAGCGCATTGAAGTAATTTTCTAGCGCATCGAACAACTGTTTTAGCGCGTGAGAAAAAGGAGAAAACCAGAGAGTTGGAAAAACCAAAATTTTTGAAAATCTCAAAAATGTTTCAAACACAGTTTTTTATCAAAACACGTTTTTCATCAAACCAGAGTGACAGAAACAAGACATAAAACTATTTTTCAAGTCAAATTTGCGTCAAACAAGGTTGTCTGAATCTGAAAACGAATCAAGCATTAGAGGACGTCTTTTCTATCATAATCCGGAAACTTGTCATCATCAGTGTTAATTCAATCCTTTAAATATCTTACGGATCTCATCTCAAAAACACTTGTCTAGAAATTTTCCAAATTGTCAAATTCAGTTTCCAGATCGGGAAACTCTTATCCATATCATTTGGCACGCTTTATCGTGAAGGAATAGCTAAACCTTCATTCTGATAAAGTAAAATTTGAAATTTCCAAAACAAGAATCAACTGAGTCCAAATCAATCAAAGGAAATCATTGATCACTCATGCATGACTAATCGCCTTATTCTGAGAAAGAAGAACCTCTATCGCAACATCACGTTAAAGAAACAGCAACCAAGCTTTTCCAAATTCATCAAGAGAAATAAATTTTTATACATCAATCGTCAACTCTTCAAATCCCATCGGGTATTTCTTTATCACGTCAAACGTTATATCCAAAACAAATCCAGCGAATTTGACAAAGAACCCCTGAAAACAAGAGCGTACTATCAAAAGTCTGCTTTTAATCAAAAGATAAACTGCGGAGGAAAAATCAATCCAGCATTCCTGCCCGACGAGTGCATCACATATAACACACCTAGACCAGAACCACCAACGCCAGAGCAAAACATCAACGAGGACTTTGTTCCTTTCATCACTGAAAGTTTCTATTGAAATGCCTGTCACTCGCTCTCAACGAAACAAACAAAGCGAGACACCCGCGGAATCAAGTATGAATCGCAGGTTATCAAATCCTTTTGAAGTTCCATCTTCAGAAGATCCTGAAATTACTGATGCAATTCTTCAGGAATGCCAAGAAAATCCTTCATTCCAAAAACTCATTGAAAAACTCATGGAAAATGATAAAGAAAAATATCTGCTTATGCTTACAAGCAAAGGTGTTAAAATTCCTGAAGATTTCGACGCAAATGTCTTTCCAACAGGATCTCAACAATACACATATCAGGAACAACAAAGGGAAGAAGAGACTCGCATACCTGAACAACGTATTCCAGAACAACATATACCAGAAATGCGAGTACTTATGTTCGAAACCCCCGAACAACACATACCATTTGCTACACCTTTTCAAATGAGAACAAATCCGAGGGAGGAACTCTTCCCTCGGCAAGATAATGCGCCTTTGGTTGCTCTTACTCAACAAATGCAAATGTTGCAAAGACAAATGCATGATATGCAACAAGGGACAACTGTGCGGTATTCTATAAACGAAATCTGTCCTTATCCATTTGACAGAAGCTTAAACATGATACCTTTTCCTCCAAACTCAGACATTCCTAAATTTGATAAATATGATGGGAAAGGTGATCCTCGAGATCATGTTCGAGAATTTTGTACTATGAGTCTTGAATTTGCTCATAATGACACGTATTTGATGAGGTTATTCCCAAGAAGCCTAGGAGGACAAACAATGGAATGGTTATCCAAGATTACACCACCTGTTAGATCATTTGACGAATTAGTCAACAAATTCATCACCCATTATTCTTACAACATCCAACATGCCATAACCATGTTAGATATCTGCAACACCAAACAAAAGAACAATGAAACATTCATGTTATTCCTTCAACGTTGGCGACGCATGGTATCAAGATATCCTCGCGATATTCCTGAAAGAGAGAAAATGGAAATCTTCATTGATAACTTGAATGGGGAAATGAGTTACAGACTCAAACTTCAATGCATCCCATCTTTTGACAAGTTAATTGAAAATGGCATCCAAGTAGAGGAAGCTTGTGTCAAAAAGGGAACACTCAAATTCTACAAAGAAGGAACGAACTCATCAAACTACAATAACCAAAACAATACCAACCTAGACAAAACCCGATTTTGGACTCGAAATAAAAACGACGGCAACAATGAATCCTATGATCCTAAATCTAAACAGCCAGTGCTTGCTTTATCAGGAAATACTCAGAATACGAAAAATCCTAAAAATGCTACTCCCAATACACCCAACAATACTCAAGGACAACTCAACACCAACAATGCCAACGATAATCAAAACAAAAACCTGAATCCAGGGCCTAACAACAATTCACGCAACAACACCAACAATTTCCATAAGCGTATTTTCACACCATTGGGCCAATCATTAGAGTCCGCATTTAGAGAGCTGTTAACAAACAAGGTTCTTTCTTTACCTCCAATCAACAATTATGAACCCCCGATCAAACCACCTTGGTGGAATGATTCCCATTATTGTGATTTTCATCGAAACAAAGGTCATAGAACAAACGAGTGCATGAGATTGAAACACATAATCCAAGACATGATTGATCGAGGGGACTTAACAGTGGATGGTCTCAAAACAAATAATGATCACGAAGCCTTCAAAGATCCTTTACCAAATTATAAAGATGGAGCATCGACTTCAAACGATACCCGTGGAGCTCGTATCAATCACATCTACAACAACACAATCAATCACATATCAGCTGAAGACCATCAAGTCAATGTTATAACCATTCGAGATAAACGTGATCATGAATCTGTCAATGTAACAACCCGGACCCAGAAATATGTCTTAAAGGGACATACTGCACCTCCAACCACCACACCCAAAATCCAATACGACTTAGTTACTCAACTGCGAAAAACTCCGGCTCAGATATCTATCCTGGAATTGTTAAAACTATCTCCAAGACACAAAGACATATTAGAGCAAGCGCTCTTAGAAACAAATGTACCTCAAAATCTGGATATAGACAAATTCCAAGCTATGGTGGCCCACATGACAGAGTCTCATAACCTCACTTTCTCAGAGCATGACAATACTTCATTGAGTCATCCGCATAATACTCCTTTACATATTGAAGTCATTGTTTGCAAACACCGTGTCAAAAGAGTCTTAATAGATGGAGGAGCCGGACTTAATATATGTACTTTAAAGCTTCTCCGTGCACTAGGTTTCTCAGAAGAATCTATTGATCCTTGTAAAAAGATTACCATAAAGGCATATGATGATGAGGAACGGTCCTCTAAAGGAACAGTGATATTACCTATTCAGGTAGGCCCCGTGCAAAAGGATACTATATGTCAAGTTTTAGATATTGATCTCACTTATAATATCTTACTAGGCCGACCCTGGATACATGAAATGCAAGCAGTACCTTCTACATACCACCAGTGTGTCAAATTTCCTTATGATGGACAGGAAATCTCCATATCAGCTGATCACAATCCATTTCAACATTGCAATACCATGGGGGCAGCCCAAGACAGTTTGGTTCCTTATAACAGAGAAAAGCAACAGTCTTCGACACCTGATCCACCAATAGCAAAATCCAACTCCTTATGGGGAGATTTCAAACAGAAAATGCAAATCAAAGCCCAAGGCATGGGCGAATACTCTATGGAGCCTTTGTGTTTAACCAAATTGCCAACATCACCTAGATCACATGGTTTACCTACTCTATCAATACATCAGGCAACTCAGCCCATAACTAAATTTAATGGTACCTTCATACAATTGGGGACTCTAGCACATGAATCAGAAGATAAAGATGTTCTTAACTGGCTATACAAAGATGAAGAAGAAGCTAATAGAGCGGCCGCTCTAGACATTGTTCTACCAACACACTTGTATGGAAAAGGCTACCTGATCATGAAACAAATGGGATATGGCGGTAAAGGACCTATTGGGAAACGCCAAGAAGGAGTCACTGAACCTATAGATCTTCCTTCACAACCTAGTAGAAATAAGGCAGGATTAGGTTTTAAATTCACTTTCCTATTAAAAAGGCCGCCACATACAAATACAAAACCTCAATGGAAAGCAAAGAAGAAATACAAGGAAGAATCATGGCAGGAAGCTCTCTTTGAATCAGCAGAAACAATCTGTAAGGCAAGAGAACGTCAAGATCAGAAGATACATCAGGGAAAGCTTCTGAATCATAAGAAGGCCATATCTGCAGCAGTGGTTCATATTCACACACCAGTGGCTCAAGAACCAATCCTATCATCACAAGCACCCATCATTCCTCCCCGAGGAAGCACAATATATGAACAAATCCAGAATGTAGAAGATGGATCAGATACAGAATCCACACAAAATGTCAAAATAGTATCTATCATCAAGGATTTATTTTCGCCATACAACATACCTGTCTACAACACAGATAGAATTTGGGATGATGCCTATGAGACTGATTCAAATGAATATGAATGGGGTACCTGTTCAGATACTACTACAAATATCCCAGATGATACTGATTTCATATCCATTTCTCAAGAAGAACATAACGCAGAAGATAGACCTCTTGAATTTGGACCACAACATATCTATGATGTTCAGGAAAGCGAACAGCAATATTACGAACAAGTCTATGTAGAAGATGATACCATCGAAGACCTCGATGAAACCCTAAATTTCTTTAAAAATAAGACCCATCACGATGATAACTCTATTCTAACACTTACAGTAGCTGAACTTGACCCACCCCATGATTCCTTACCACTTGTCTTCCCTGATCTCATCGACTGGACTGAATCTGAGACTCATGGTATCCCAATTTTTCCAGATGATAAATCTATTATCCACTACCTATGCACCGTAATTCCCGGAAC
The DNA here is from genome assembly GCF_030272615.1 of Cryptomeria japonica. Classification (NCBI taxonomy): domain Eukaryota; kingdom Viridiplantae; phylum Streptophyta; class Pinopsida; order Cupressales; family Cupressaceae; genus Cryptomeria; species Cryptomeria japonica. The sequence continues at coordinate 1,341,714 of NW_026728840.1, forward strand.
AGGCTCTACCAGTGAACCGCATACCGACGTCTGTTCTTCAGGGAGTGCCAAGTCTCTCAGTCGCAAAAATGAATCAAATAATGAAACTAATGCTGAAAACCAGTCAATGGCAGCAATGGATCCCAAAAAAGTAAAAATAAAGGACGCATCTGAGGGTGAAAACCTTTTTAAGGCACCTAATGATGGGAGACTTGACACTCTTCCTGAACATTTTCATGAACGATCACCCATATTGATTGAGCCCACTCAATCAATCAACATTGGTACCCCTGAAGCCGTCAGAAACATTCACCTTGCAGAATCTCTGACCGAAGAGGAAAGATTGGCATTCATCATCTTCTTTAAAGGACAGCAAATTAACTTTGCCTGGTCATATGCTGATATGCCTGGGGTGGATCCACACTTAATCATGCATCACTTGTCCATCTCTGTAGGGGTCAAGCCAGTCAAGCAGAAACTACGAAAGATGAATCCACAGATAGCACTCATGGTTAAAACAGAATTAAAGAAATTATTAGATGTCGGATTCATTCGACCTATTGACTATGCAGAATGGATTTCTAACATTGTTCCAGTCTCAAAACCAGATGGTAGTATCAGAATATGCACCGACTTCAGAGATGTCAATAAAGCTTGCCCAAAGGATGACTTTCCTCTACCAAGTATTGATATAATTGTAGATCTCACAGCAGGCCATGCAATGCTCTCATTAATGGACGGTTTCTCAGGCTATAATCAAATCAAAATAGCTCCTGAAGATCAAGACAAAACAGCATTCACCTGTCCTTGGGGAACATACTGTTGGAATTTAATGCCTTTTGGCTTAAAGAATGCCGGAGCCACTTACCAAAGAGCAATGACAACCATATTCCATGATATGATGCACACATTTATGGAAGACTATGTGGATGATTTGCTAGCTAAATCCTTCACCAGAACTGAACATCTTGGCATCCTAACAAAGATCTTTGATCGATTGCAGAAATTCAAAGTCCGACTCAACCCTAAGAAGTGTGTCTTCGGGGTTACATCAGGCAAGTTACTAGGTTACATCGTCTCAGCCAAAGGTATTGAAGTGGATCCAGCAAAGGTACAAGCCATCATGGATATGCCACCACCAAAGAATATCAGTCAACTTCGATCTCTCCAAGGACGACTTCAATCAATCCGACGATTCATCGCTCAATTAGCAGATAAAAGTCTGCCATTTAACCACTTGTTACACAAAAATGTGCCATTCAAATGGGAGACTAAATGTGCAGAATCTTTTCACCAAATTAAACAGTACCTTATGAATCCACCGGTTCTAGTACCACCAATTGCAGGAAAGCCTCTTATATTGTATATATCAACGACAGATGTTTCACTGGGGGCATTATTGGCACAAGAAGATCAACAAGGCAAAGAACACGCCATATATTATATCAGTAGAACATTGAATGGATATGAGCTCAATTATACATTCATTGAAAAGGCTTGCCTAACAGTTGTTTTTGCATCTCAAAAGTTCCGACATTATATGCTAGCACACACTATCAAGCTAGTAGCCAAAATTGATCCTCTCAAGTATTTACTCAGCAAGGCAGCTCTCACAGGCCGATTGGCTAAATGGGTTATGATTCTCAGTGAATTTGACATCCACTACACAGAAAGACGAGCCATCAAAGGACAAGCAATTGCAGATCAGTTGGCTGAAGCGCCGCTACCCGGAAAACAAACCATGGACATTGAATTTCCAGACAGGGACGTTTTTGCTCTTTCCTCCAAACAATGGATCCTATACTTTGATGGGTCCTATACCCAACATGGTTCAGGGGCCGGCATTCTATTCATTACCCCTGAAGGACACACTATGCCAAGATCATACAGGCTTATGTTTCCATGTACAAATAATATGGCTGAATATGAAGCATTGGTCATAGGCATCAAAATGGCCGTCGAATGGAAGATCACAGAATTAAAAGTCTATGGAGACTCACAATTGGTCATCAATCAAATCAACAACAATTATCAGACAAAGGATGATAAGCTACTACCCTACAAACGGATGGTGGATGATTTCAAACAGTATTTTGTGCACATCACTTTTGAGCAAATACCAAGGTTAAATAACAAAGCAGCCGATGCAATGGCTACGATCGCTTCATTACTACAAATTCCAGAACAACAGAGTCGTTATGAGTTCCTGGTAGAGCAACTGTTCTCTCCCGCCTATGACCATTCTGAATCTCATGTTATATATGCCTTAACCGGTTCAGATTCTCCGTTATATGGACCAATATATGACTACCTCAAGCATAATATATTACCCATTGACCAATCCCGCAACCAAAAACGTAACTTTATCCGACAAGCTGCCCGTTACACCCTTACCGCTGATACCTTATATCGTCGAGGTCTAGATGGTACTCTTCTTCGTTGTCTTGATCGTAATAATTCTGATTCGGCTTTACACGAGCTTCACGAAGGTATTTGTGGTACACATTCGAGTGGCACTACTCTTGCTAAAAAGCTTCTACGAATGGGATACTACTGGCCTACTATGGAAAAAGACTCATATCATTTCGCCAAGAAATGTCCTAAATGCCAAATCCATGGCAATCTGATACATGCACCAGCACAGGAACTGCAACCATTTACCACATCCTGGCCCTTTTGTCAGTGGGGATTAGATCTGGTAGGCAAAATACATCCTTCATCTTCAAATGGACACAAGTTCATTATAACTGCCACAGAATACTTTACCAAATGGATTGAAGCAGTTCCCATGACCACAGTAACTGGGAAACAAATTGCTTCTTTTATCTTAAATTATCTAATCTGCAGATATGGTATTCCAAGTTCAATTGTCACAGATAATGGACGACCTTTCAAAAACCAAGATGTGCAGGAACTATGTGAAAAATTCAAAATCCAGCATCGATTTTCTACACCATACTATCCACAAGGAAATGGTCAGGCAGAAGCATCTAACAAAACGATCCTAAAAATCCTTAAGAAAACAGTGAATGATGCAGGCAAAGATTGGCATATACAACTCAATCCAGCTCTTTGGGCCTACAGGACTAGCATCTGCACACCTACAGGGGCAACACCATATTCCTTGGTATATGGATCAGAAGCTATTTTACCCTTGGAGGTAGAAATTCCATCTCTTAGAGTCTCTTTGAAAGGCTTGATTCCAGATGAAGAGTATCGGGTAAATCGACTGCAAGAATTGGAACTATTAGATGAAAGACGCCAACATGCTTATACTCATCTCAAAGCATATCAACAACGCATGTGCCGGAGCTACAATCATAAGGTTATTCCTCGTAACTTCAAAGTTGGTGATCTAGTCTTAAAAGAAAATCCAAGAAACCAGCAAGATAGAGAAAAGAAAGGGAAATTTGAACCTAACTGGTTGGGTCCCTATGTCATCATTTCAGTCTATGGATCAGGTGCTTATCAGCTAACAAATTCTGAAGGAGATGTGCTTGATGATCCAACTAATAGCATTCATCTAAAAAAGTACTATACTTAAAGTAGCCTAGTGCACGGAAAACGACAAAAACAAACAAAAAGATACAAAACTCCAGAAAAAGTCAAGATACAAAGTACAATAAACACAAATGGTGAAAACCTGGTAAACAGGCGCCTTTGTGAAAGGCCGGCTCCTTTCTCTATATCCATGCCATTTTATCCATCAAAACACTCTCGGCCATCGCCCGACACTTAGCATATATCTCTCCAGGACATACTTAGCGTAGTCACTATCTTGGGTTATTCATCTACCACATTTTACCATGGCTTGGAAATCACTGTACATACTCATATCCAGCAGAAACGCTCATCTAGGGACATTAGACTATTCAAAAAACTTGCAAACATTCAAGGCATACCAACTATTGCCACACTCAGACATATGACATCCAACAAACACAACTACACTACATCAAAACAACCTAACACGAACAATACACCAGAAACTTAAGGATGGATGATTTTCTGAAGTACTCAATGTTGCATTATCGTATTAAGGTCTTGATTATTTTGCATTTTGAACTTTTTAATAAATTGGAATCTTTCCCGTATCTCATCAAAAGCTTCACAGCCAGAGATCATGGAAAACTTCCAACATTTTATTAGTCTTCTGTTTGGGAGGCGATCACTTGTATTGTATGAATATTTGCCTCGAGACGTGATTCATATCACTGAAGGCTTGATCCCATTTCACGCATTATAAATGATCTACTCTTGTATGTTTACGCAATACGCACTCAGGTCGTCCTGGTTCAATTATACCTTGACGCTTGTGCTATCTTGCAAAATTAAAAATCATGTAAATTTTACTCAGGTCATTCTGGTTCAATTATACCATTATGCTTGTATAAATTTTCAACATATCCTAAACAAATCAATGCTCAATGATGATATTTACAAAGAAAGCAAATTAATGGTTATATCGGATGGCAAATACAGAATGAGAGATGATCCAAACACAATTAGTTGCATATCATTTTACAATTAGTTGCATCTCATTTTATAAAAAGTTGCATCTCATTATTATCCCATCTATCATTATTACATCATTATTACATCATTACACAAAGCAGCATGTTAACATCATACATCTCATTTTCAAGATACGTCTCATAACATATAAAAACACACATTCTACATCATACATTACATCATATATAAGCATTACATCATCATGTAAAAAGGAAGACGCACACATACAACATCCATCCATAAACACATCACATCGGTCAAAAATGGTGCTCTATATATATATCTCTCAACATGATCAAAAACTACAAAATGTGTCACAACTGTGTCCAGTACAAAGAATACACTGCTCAAAATACAATAGAGACCATGTCTCTCAAGTATGACTATCCCCTGATGGAGATGGTCTAGCCCCTGAGGCACCTGCTCCCGGATCGGCAGGAGGGTCCTGTCCCGCTGGCCCTGTCACTCCACGGCTCTCCGATCGTGTCCCGACAGTTCGAGATCGACTCGATCTCGACTGCGCAAAACTCTCTACACGCCGCTCTCGGGGAACCGCCTCCTCATAGTGCTGCCTGTAATATGCAGCCTCCTGCACACTCCGTGTCAGCTCTCTCAGGGTGTCTCTCAAGGGACCACCCGCCGCAGCTCTCTGAACGGTCGCCAAGGCCTCCTCTGCTCGCCCCCGCCGCTCCATCTCGGTATCTCTCTCAGTGATCAACTGAGAGATCTGCCTCTGATACGTCAATATCTGTGCCTGCAGCTGCTGCACAGTGATCTGAAGCGTCCGGATCTGGGCGTCCTCTATGTGTCCCGGCACTCGAACCCGTAACGGTACCTGTGCTGGCGCCACTCCCCCCACTCGGCCTGTCCTGGGTACGGGAGGTGGAAGAATATCTATCCTCCTCCTCTGTACTGGCCTCCCCACCTCCTCCTCTCCTCCTACTGCCGCTAGTACCTCTGTGACTCTGCCCTCTCTCCCGGCTCCAATAGCCAATCCTCCCCTCCCTCTCTCAATCCGACCCTGTCGCACCACCCTCTGCACACCTCTCCTCCTCCCTCCATCACCCCCATCATCCCCATCATCCCCCTCATCTCCCCCGTCTCCCTCCTCTCCATCTGAATCAAAAACCGGTCTCATCTCCTCTGGATCTGAGATCCTAGCCACAGCCCGAGCAGCAAATAAACGAGCGTACTCGTCCGTCATACCAGCATCCTGTATCTCTGGGGCATAGTCCCAGATCTGCCCAGCCAAACCAGTAAACTCCTCAATCACAACGGCACTGTCAATGGTCGGCCCCCAATCGGCCACATCCTGCTGTCGCCGTGCATATAAGCACGTCCCCTGAGGAACACCCTGCTGCCTCCCGAACTGCCTCAAAACTCGGGTAACCAAAAACCGCTCAATAACGAACGGGGTCCTCCCAATCAAATGCCTCGTCATAAACACAAAAGGCATCTCTATACCATCCTCGGCCCATACCTCGCAGCCTGTGTACGGTCTCCAGATGACCGTATCTATGTCATCAAAAACCCTCCTCCAGTGCTCTAGTTTGCCCAGCTTGCGCTGGACAACTAGGCCTCTATAACCATAAGCATAAGCCGCCCCTACGGGCCTATCCCTGTCTGCCAGTGGCCTCGCTGCTGGAATGTGCTCCCAACACCATACCTGTAAGAGTGTCACCCCTGCTGATAAACTCCCATATCCGAGGTATACTACCTCGTGCAGGCTCCTGTAAAGGTGGGCCAGCATCGCTGACCCCCATGCAAATCTCCGGCCCTGTGTGACCATCTGCTCCAGAACCAGCCCCCATCCCACTGAAAATCCCTTTGACCTGCGATCAGGACAAAGGAATCCTCCAATAAATCCTGCCAATACAGATGGCAGCGGTGCGTAATCAAGATCCAGGAACTCCTGCCACGGGATCTCATACCCGCAGACACTCTCATCATGAAAAATCCGGCGCAGTGCCTCTGTGCCGCCCTCCTCTGTCTGCTCATAGGGCAATATAGCCCCTACCACAGGAATATGCAAGATACGATAGCAGTCCTCTGGTGTCACGGTCATCTCCCCCGTAGCAAAATGGAAGGTGTTCGTGTCACTATGCCACCTCTCTGCCAGTGCTGTCAAGAGTCCCCGGTTCACAGTGAACCGAGGCATATCCAAAAGTGAGGTCAATCCACACCTCTCAATAATATCTAAGTCTGCCTGTGACAGACGTGGTATCAGTGTCCATGGTCTCGGGAATCTCTCCCTCGACTGCACGATTCCCAATCGCTCCTATCAACAAACAAAACATATCCAATATCAGATTCCACATCAATAAAAAGATATCAAAATACAACTCACATCAAATACATGAAACAAATTTGCTCATCTACATCAAGTTCAAAAACCTATCATTTCATATCAACTTGTAAAACAACTCAAGCTCTCAAAAACCATATCAAAACTTGTAAAACAACTCAAGTACCATAATCACAAACTTGTAAAACAACTCAAGTTTCCCACCCATATCAAAACTTGTAAAACAACTCAAGTTTCCAACCCATATCGGCTTGTAAAACAACTCAGGCTTTCATATGCATTTTGAACATAAAACAGATAACACAAATAAATCATGTTCTGATCCCCACAAATAGCTTGATATCTATACATAACTTGGAAACATTCACATCAAAACAAGTTATACAAATACTCATATTGCATACATGCATCAAAAACACGACAGACACGAAAAAAAAAAAAAACACCACATTTTAGATCGACCACAACACAAATTTTTCCTGGATGCGCTAAAACAGACATGAAATGCGCTAAAAATGACCCACACGCTAGGCTGTTCGTCCTACGCGCTAACCTCTTTGTCTTATGCGCTAGATTCAATCCATGCGCCACGCTGTCTTTCCTAAGCGCTAATATATTTACCCTATGCGCTAGACTATGTCTATGCGCTATTAATTTCCTCCATTGCGCTACCTAAACTAACCTATGCGCTAGACTCTGTCTACGCGCTAATATATCCTCCCTAGGCGCTCACCTTTTCATTCTATGCGCTAGAAACACTCTACGCGCTAATCTAATCTTCCTAAGCGCTACCTGTTAAACCTAATGCGCTAGGTTATGATCATGCGCTAACCCTCCGACTTCTTGTGAACTTCTATGCATCCTATGCGCTAGGTCAAAGTAATGCGCTATCCTGTTTCCCTGAAGCGCTAACATTGGCTTTACATGCGCTGTTTTCCGTCTACGCGCTAACCGAGAAATCCTATGCGCTACCAAATATTTTCGGACACGACCCCTAAATTTGACCCCTATGCGCTAGTTTGCATTGCGTATGCGCTACTGTTTAACTTAGACGCGCTAAACCGCAACGCCCAAACTTAAAAATTCAAAAAACACCTAAAATCGACAAAATCAAAAATCAAAAAAGGGTCAAAAATGTTGACTTACTGGTGGTCCATACGCCGCAGGTCTCCGATATCTCCGAACGCGCTCGAAACGGTGTCTGTGGTAAGGAATCGGCATTTTCTCTCCAGAGCAAATTCTCTTCTCTTCAAAGTCAACAAGCACAAATGAATTCAAATTAAGCCCTTTTCCCCTTTTATAGGAGGAAAATACAATTAGGGTTAATTAACTGGGCCTGTAATACGGTCGCGGTCTCCCCTACACCAAAACACTTGTAATTTATCGGGAGATGAATCAATTTACACACTAATTACACACATGAAATCCTACACATCATACGAACGTCATCAATTTAAATCAAAAATTTTTCCAAACAAAAAAAAAAAATTGATTCATCTCCCGAGGGGGCATCACATCAAATATCGAATCTGGGACATCACATCAAATCTGGGGCACGACTTGCAAATCAAAGAACGACACACAAAAATTGCATTTGATCATAAAAACACAAAAACACATCATTTTCTTTGAATTAACATGTGCACACACGTCACTTCAAAGAGGGGCAAAATGTAGACGTATAAAAATGACCACATTCCTAAATGAATATTTTATGTTCATTTCCCCATTTAATTAAATCCAATTTAATTAAATTATCCACATTCTTCTATTTTATTAAGTAAATTACTCAATTTATTTAAATAAAATTCACTATACCATTTAATGAATAAATCATTTTTATTCAATTAAATCCCCCTAGCCACTTTTAATTAAATTCAAATTTAATTAAATAGTTATCCTAAATTGAATAAATCAAATTTATTCAATTACAACCAAATTGAATGAAAATCAAATAATTCAATTAAATCCTATTATCCCCCATCCACTTGCAAAATCCCAAACCCCTTCCTGATCCCTTCTAGAATCTTCTAACCAATTCTAATTAACCTAAACCCCCTCTAAACTTTGTCACATCCCTAAGCAAAGGGAGGTCACTTCTCAAATGGCCCAAAGTCTTGGATAACCATTGAAGGTTTTCAACCTTCAACCACTAAAACCCTAAAGTCTTTGAAAACCATTGAAGGCTTCCAACCTTCAACCACTTAATCCACAAAGTCTCCAATAACCATTAATGGTTATTTCAAACCCTCCCACATGGTTAAAACATTTTTTTTGACTCAACCTCTATCCTACCCAAGGGTCTCATCAGGTCATTAATGCTTTGACCATGATTATCTCCTAAACATTTGCACAAAGGTTTATCCTTGGATTAGATCCTAATTCAGTGACTAAACCTAACTTAGACTTGACCCTTAGCCTTTAGATAACCATGAGGTCTTCTCAGGCCTTTAATGCCTCCAACCTCTTCTCTCAACCCAATCCTATGTTGACACTTGTCACCATTTCATTGGTACAAATTGTGCACATAGATCCTCAACTTTCAAACCTGACCCTTGATTAAACCTTTTAATCCTGACCATCCATTGCCCTGTTTGTGCTATAAATAGAGCTCTCATTCCTCCATTCTTAACAATCATCTTTCAAATTTGAAGCATCACACTTATGCTCAAATTGTTTCAAGCTTTCATATGCTCCTCATTTAGCCTCTTTTAGATCATAAATTAATCATGAACATGCATGCTAGAGTAGTTTATTTATCATTTTAGCTCAATCATAGATTAAATATAGTATGCTAGGATAATCTCCATACTAACCTCGTCATCTTATCATTTAGTTTGTTGCATTTCTAGCATCTCATCTAGCTTATAACACATCTCATATTAAAAACAGTTAAAATCTCTCTCGTTCTCATATTTGCCATCCCTAAACCATTTTGCTCAGTAATCTGAGAGCAAAACATTGGTTTGAGGGACATTGTGAGATAGAGAACCATGGGACCCTCCTTGGGAAGCTGAGTAACACATCGTTACTCCATAGCTTGCATCAAGAAGTCCTGTGTGTGTGTGTGGATTGGTATAGTTATCATAATTTTTCACATATTTAGTTTTATTAATCCATTTTTCCCACATACAGGTTCAATTCAAATTCTCCTTTTTCAAGGTTCTTTTATAATAGTTATTATGAATTTTCTATTTTTTTTACAATTTTTATAGAATTCATGTTTATTATAAACGTTTTGATTTTTTTTTCAGGATATTTTGGAGTCCTTGTTTTAAAGTTTCGTTAAAAGCTCACAATTTGAAAGCTATGTTCAGATTCTTCTTCTCTAGGTAGGTACTTTACAATAGTGCCTCTTTGCTTTTAAATGATGGCAACCACATTTCTACAGAAAATGGTACCTATGTTTCTTGAAAATGATGGTAGTTGAAACCAGGAAATACTCATTTTTAGTTTGATTTTCAATGGAGCATTGTAGCTCATAATGATAATATTTCAATTTGAAAGACAAAATCTTCTACTATTCTCTTCTATTTCTGTTATAAATATATCAATTAAACTAAATTTGAAAGAATATCTTTTCTATCTTTTGGGCATCATTTAATGGTTAACCTTTCATATTTAATGATTACATTTCTTCATTCTCTTATGGCATTCATTTCTCTGTTCTCTTATGAAATTTAATGGATGTGTATATTGCTTTAGTATGGGCTTCTTTTCTTCCCATATCTGTTATGGTGCATTTAATGGATCTGTATCTTACTTTAGTGTGAGATTTATTTTTATTTTTTTGGGGGGGGGTTGATAAATGACTGAGTAATGTAAAGTGAATTTTAAAAAGAAAAAAAATGGGCTTGTAATCCCGAATGTTCAGACTCATCCATCAAGGAATAATATTTCAATTTATATAAGTTCTAATGGGCTGACTCCCAACCATCTAAATATATAGAAATTATAACAGAGTAGCAAAGAATTTAAAATTCAGAAAATTCTACTAGTTTAATTACATATAGAAGAAAGAAAAAAGAAACCACATCTGCACTACTTATAAATCAATCAGCCCTAAGCTGAAACCTACACTGGATCATGACCCCACAACCCCTGCTCTACATTGAGGGGTGCCCACGACCTCAGCCTCTTGAACTCATAGCTCAACGACCTTCAGCATCTCTTCCATTCCATTCAACCTTCAGGATAAGTCCATTCAAATGGGCAAACTCAAAAAATTCATCTTCTCTATTTGCATTATTTTGTTCATCCCCCAAAAACCTTCATTCTAAGAATCTAAGCGCCATTCCCGTGAATGCTCTATGATGCCCTAGAGAAGGGCCCTTCAAATCCAAAAGGAAAGGGTAGTAGTTGATTATCTCTCCCAGAATCAAGAATAAAATGAGGTCTCTTGGGCAAGGCATTCTCGTGCCAATTATGGCTCGATTCAGAGCAATTGCTAATCCCCCCAACACATTCTGGTCAAATAATCTCGTGGATAACACCAACACCTTATCCTTAGAAACCTGAACATCTAGAAGAGAAGCAACAAATATTGAAGAGATATTTGAGTTACCCCGTGGATACTCTATTTTGCTCAAATGTCCATATCCAAGAATTAACTTGACCGCCAAGATCACTGTAGCGTTCGAGACATAGAGACATTTTTTTAACCTTAGGTCCATAATCTCACTAAAGGAGACTTGAAGATAGTTGTAGGTGAAAGAAGTGGGGGTGTCTTCCCCAAAGCAATAAATCAGCTCAGGATGTTTTCTTATGATAAAACCGTGAGGAACTTCTATCATTATTGAGCAACCCCAAAGGACAGTGCTCTACAATTGACTCTAAAAAACCTTCAACCTTTGAAGCTGATAGAATGTTAGGGCAAAGAAAAGGCTTAGTTCTTCATTCCTTAAAAATCACCCAACATTCTCGCACTTTCCCAAGTTCATTAATGCGAAATGCTTGGATTTGATGAGCCCAAAGGAAAGATGGTAGAGAATAAAGCTTCCAATTCTAAGGTATTAATGAGTCAGTCCTCACCACATTGTGAACACGGCAGAGCCTACCTCCACCAATATTTATGGTCTAATTTCCCTCTATTCCTAAAGATTTGTCAGAGTTGATGACCTCGTCAATATTTTTTATGCTCGCATTTAGAACACTTAGCTAAAATTAATAAATTTTAACATCCACTTCATAATCTAGTTCAAAGAGGTCGTGGCATTTCTTTGACCTAATAATTGCCAACTCAACTTCCTAGTGGTGATCACAATAATGTAGATCTATTCAACAAGGGCCCACACTACTTTAAAGGGTGATTTCTTGCATATCTATTTTGGAGGGAAGGGCCTTATATTTAAAAAGAAGACCATTAAAATATGAATAAAGACTTCATTTGAATTCAAAGAAATTGCCCAAATAAAACCCGTGAGCCTCAACGGATAGATTAGGATTTAAATATGCCTGTGTCCAGCTACATACTTTTGTACTCTCAAGAAAACCAAAATTAAAGGCTGAGGTCAAACACCCACCAACTCAATGAAGTGCTAGTTGAAGCCATTTTGGATAGAGCATCAGCATCCATGTTTTCTTCTCTATAGATATGGTTGCAAGTGAAGTTGTCCAAGGTGGATAGTAGCATTAAAAAAAAATTCAGTAGTGATTGCAACTTCCAATTACAAGAATGAGACGTTTTAAAGGAATTTATTACTATGGTTGAATCCCCTTCAATAGCTAAATTTTTGATACGCTGATTAGAGCACTCTGAAAGACCAAACAAGAGGGTCGTAAACTCTGCTACATTGTTTATGTTCGATGGAAAAGGCATAACCATCTTACCAAAAACTATTCCCCTATGATCTCTTACAACACATCCAATTCTGAAGGCTCGTAGATTTTCTTTGGAAGCCCCATCAAAGTTTAACTTGATCCCACCCAATTGGGGAGGAAGCCATACTCCCCCTTCTCTACCAACTGCTTTCTTACCTAAGAAAGGGGGAATTTTGATTCCATTCCATAAAATTCTTATTCTTCCATCCCACGATGTGGATTCCTTGTCCAAGTTGAGAGAAAGAGCAAGTTTGTTGTTAATATTCTCAACTATGGCTACTTCTAGAGAACATAAGATAGATTCTACACTTCTAGCTTTATCCTCAAATAATCTCCTATTCCTCTCCTTCCATACCTCCCATACTAGAGAAGATGGAGCGATTTCCCATAGAGAGCTTAACATGCCATCTCTTGGCCTAATTGGCTAGCTTGTGAAGAGGGAAACAATGTCATTCGGGAGGGTAGTAATCCAACCAAGTTTAGCACAAATCCACCTCCAACATCTAGTAGGGAAAGGGAAATTTAATGGGAGATGGTCTATAGATTCTTCTTGAAGTTTGCAAAGAACGCACCTTGAAGGGCCCTCGAAACCCATCTTCTTAAATCTCTCTGTCATAAGAATCTTTTTCTTAATTGCCAATCAAGCAAATATGCCAGCCTTGGGGATAATTTTTCTATTCTGAAATTTTTTTAAGGGCATACAATGATCCTCAAAATCCCCTTGGTTAGTGAGGACATTATATCCTACCTTAGTTGAATATTGACCTAATTTTGCTGGAGACTAGATTAGAGAGTTAGATCCATCTTTGAAAATCAATTTCCTATGCTTGATTAAATTTGAGAGTTGGTTTAACTCATTTAAGGGAAGAGGAATACCTTCAAATATTTTCTGACTCTAGCCTAGTATGGGATTATCTCATGAAAATTCAACATAGTTTTTGATATGCAGTCCCCAATGTTGTCTTAACCATACTCTTGTTGCTGGAATGGAAATTAAGTTGTCTATGCTCAGAAGTCGCCCCGAAGAGTCCTCCCATAAAAGACAAGACAAACCATCACGGACATCCCAAGATACGTAATCTTCTATAAGATGTCTGTATTTGATGATAAATTTCTAGGTCCGTGACCCTTTAGGATGACTAAATGCCCACAAAAATTTGATGGGATCACCTACAACTACATATTTGGTGAGCATCATTCTTACCCATCTTGCATTTGGGTCAATGAGCATTTCCCAAACTAATTTGGCAGCCAAGGCCAGATTCTAAAACTGAAGATTGTGGACTCCCAATCCCCTTGAAGATTTGGGTTTGCAAATTTTATCCCAAGCAATTAGAGAAATTTTATGCCTTTCATCTGAATTTTGCCAAAAGAAAGTTTCTCATCTTCTGAATGATGGAGGAGTTCATGCCTGTAGAGAGGGCAAGTATAGACAAAAGATAAATAGGGAGGGCTGAGATAAACTCTTGAAGCATAATCAATCTGTCCACCCAAGAAAGCCACTTCCCTTTCCATGAATTGACTTTGTTAACCAATTTTAACTTAAGGGGAACCCATAGTTTAGAACTGCTCAATCCCTTGTCTATTGGGATCCCCAAATACGTACAAGGTAGAGCTCCTTTTTTGCAGTTGAAGATTTTTAAAATCTTATTCTCCACTAATGGTGAGGTAGAAAAGAAATATATTTATGATTTTTCCTTTTTGATAACTTGACCTAAGGCCTTACCATAAGACATCAAAATCTCTTGAAACTGGACTGCTTCCTTACATCTTGCTACACCAAGTAGAAGGTTCTCATCAACAAATTGTTGATGTGTGGCAACAAAATTTAAAGTAATCTTGATTCCTTCCAAATTCTTGTTGGCATGCCTTGACTTTATATCTCTTCCAAATGCCTTTGCCATAATAATAAAGAGAAAGGGGGAAACTGGGTCCCCTTGATGAATTCCCTTTGAAGTTGAGAAAAAACCTTTAGGTTTACCATTGACAAGAATAGAGAATCTTGGTATTGATATGTATTCATAAATCTAGTTAATCCATTGCCTACTACAGCCAAAAGCCTACATAGTTTTGCACAAAAAACACCAATCCACATTATCATATGCCTTAGAAATGTCCAATTTCACTATCATAACTAGCCTTTTTGTGTTTTGAAGGGTGTGAGTTGCCTCATGTGCCACAATAACCCCATCTAGAATTGAGTGGCTAGGGACAAAGCTCGCCTGTTCCTCTGAAATGATAGAATCCATAAAAGGTTCCAACCTATTCATCATCACCTTAGAGAGGATTTTGTAAATAGAATTACAAAGAGAGATTGGCCTGAATTCCTCTAATCTGGAATCTTTTTCTTTCTCTAGAATAAGAACTATATTGGTATTTTTTATCTCCTTTAAGAGGTTTCCCGATGCAAATTCTAAAGCCTCCACTAAGTCCTTTTCGAGGATATCCCAACATTTTTTCAAAAAACCTGTTGGAAAACCATTAGAACCAAGGGCCTTATCAGAGGAAAGTTGACTTAGGCCTATACTAACTTCTTCCAGGGAAAAAAATTGGTTGAGTTTTTTGTGTTGATCCTCTGAGATTACCTTAGGGATGAATGATAACATCTTCCTTTGTTCTAAAAGATCTAAACCTTCTTCATTATTTAGAAAGTTGAAGAAAAAACTGACAATCTCATTTCTTAGGGCAACTGGGTCATCAATGGAGCCTTTACACTAAATACCCAGCCTTGAAATTTTGTTTTTGCCTCTACGAATCTAAATGACATTCTGGAAAAATTTTGTGTTCCTGTCACCAACTTGAAGCCAATTTTCCCTGGATTTTTACTTCCAAAAAATCTCCTCTTTAGATAGTGTGTCCTCATATTCACCCAACAAGAACTTTTCTTGAAGAAAAAGGTTTTGAGACATAGCCTCCTTGATTACTCTCTCATTCAAATAATCTAATTGGCCCTCAAGAATTTTTTTTATAGCAAAGATATTCTAGAAATACAACATGCATTCCATTCTAACACCTGTCTTTTAACATATTTTAGCTTGGACACAAAACCAAAAAGTTTGGAGCCTTCAAAACTTACATCATTCCACCATTTTCTAATGAGAGGTAGGAAACCAACATCCTTCATCCACATATTTTTGAATCTGAAAGGTGGTTTTGAGAGACTTGGCCCCCCTGCAAAGAGAGAAGAAGTGGAAAGTGATTTGAACCTGAGCAAGGTAGGGGAGAGCTGTCAAGGGAAAAAGGGAAGGAGGAATGATCCTCCAAACAAAAGAATCTATCATTTTTTTCTACTAAGTTACTAAAGCCTTTCCTCCTATTGTTCCAAGTGAAGACATTATCTCCAGATTTTATCTCAAAAAGACCATTTCTATCAATCCAATTATTAAAATCCTATTGAGAACTACTAAGTCTAGTGATAAAACCTCTTTTATCCTTGGAGGTCCTAATAGCATTGAGGTCACCTCTAATGATAAGGAAATGATCTTGGATATGAGACAACACTTCATCCAGATTTGACCACAAAGAATGTCTAAGAGCAGGAGATGCAGGTCCATATACATTTAGAAATAGGAAGGATGCATTAGAGGGCAGATGGAGGACTCTCGCCAACAACCAATTTCTATTAGAAGCAACTCCAATGTGAATTGCTAATGGTTTCCAAATTATCAACAAACCCCTCAATGCATCTTATGCAGATAATGCCACATGCTGACTGGTAGTGAAAATATGACCAATCCCTACCCCAAAGGATTCTGCTTGAAGACAGTCTAATTTTGTTTCTTGTAACAAAATTTCTTGTGATTAGGGTGATGAAGTGTTACTAATTGATGTTTATCCATGAGAGTCACAATACAGAAGGTATAAACTAAAAATCTCTTGTGATTAGGGTGATGAAGTGTTGTTAATTGATGTTAATATAAGGAACTATCTCAAATGTGTGCCACAAATAGTAATACCTCATTGTTTTGAAAGCATTGATGAATAATCATGTAAATCATATTATTATTACTCTCTTACATTATTTTACAATTATGAAAAATTAGCCAAACATTCTATTGTAATTGTCTCAAATCTCTTAGAGGTTGTTGGAGCATCCTCCTAGGCTAAGATCACAAATGAAAACACTTCCACAATAGAGAGAGAAATAATAAATCATTAGTAAATGATATGTTGAGCTGAGATGAATTGATATGATACAATGTACAAATGAGCTTGCTTATATAGGCAAGAGATGATGAGGTAGTAACAACTACCCTTGATACAAAATTAAATGCATGATGTATTATGAAACTAATATTAAATAATGAGATATGAATCATGTGACACCTAAGATAACTAACATGGACAATATTAAATGAGTGTACCTTGTGACAACTAAGCTATTCTAAGTAAACTTAACATACATGATTAAGTAGTTAGGATATGTCCTTATTCACGCCAACAACCCCCCTTTAGTACAAATTATGGAGTGAAATTATTATGCAAATGATGCAAGACTAACATGAGAATGCAATATGATAATGTCTCTGTTGGCAAAATGGTCAGCTCTCCCCTTAGGATTCGTGGCAAGGGACTAACTGCCTCCCATGTGATCCATATCTCTATAGTTTGTATCGAGCTTTGATAGATCGGTCTTTTGACGCAATGGCAAACTGGTCCAAGAAATGGTATCAGAGCGTTGGGTCACGGGTTCGAATCCCTTTAGGTATTGTTGAGGGGGATATTGTTGGAAAAATGGTTAGCGCTCTCCTTGGGATTCATGACAAGGGACTAACTGCCTCCCGTGCGATCCATATCTCTATAGTTTGTATCAGGCGTTGATAGATTAGTCTTTTGATGCAAGAACAAACTGGGCCAACAATCTCTAAAAACTACTTGTGTCTCCTTATCTATGAAGGATGATGTAGCATAGTAAATTATCATTGGGTATATTTACACCTCATGCTTGTGCCCCTACTTTAGCGCGTCTACCCCCCATCTCCTATCTGGGTCCATTTAGTGTCTTAACTCTAACTTTTATGCTTCAAATACCTACCAAATGACCCTCTAGAGTTGTGTCCTCTTCCTTGGGCCTTGATTTTGTCCCCTGATTCAAGAGAACTAGGATGCTACCAACGCTCTAGTCCCCCTCTTTAGGGCTCAATCTTAGAGGAGGGTTTGAGACCCATCTCTCCAATTGGAAATGAAGTCGGTGGCTCAATATGACTATTGGAGATCAATCTAATTGGTAAATTTAGATCCTGATATATAAAGACATTCGATCATACCTAGGAATTCCAATTCTTCACATTCAAGCAATCAAGCATTCAAGTTTTGAAATGTTCATCATTAAGAATTTTTAGAGATCTTCAAGGCTCCATATTCTTCATTCAACCATTATGGAGAAAATTACATCATTCATATGAAAGAATATGTTTGTGATTAGGGTTTTTTCATGTTCATGCCATTTCATATAGCATATGTGATTACATTCATGAAGCAAACCATCATTATCAATCATTGCAGATCTAAGGTATATATTTCCATCATTTATTTTAGTATCTACAATACTTCATTCAAGGTTAATTCCTCAGTCGGGGTTTGACTTAGGCAAACACCTATTTCCAACCTATTTCCCCTTCTCCCTATGTGTAGGAAATAGGTACGCAACTATGATCTTAAGGATAAGCTTTATTTGTAGACACAAATCACCCCCCATGGAAGTGCGAAAACTTCAGAGGACCAGAGTGATCATCACACCATTCTCAAAAAATCAGGAACTTCTTCTAGGAATGAATCCTCTTACAATCCTCACTTCCAAGTTCATGGCTCGATCTGATGACTATAGCTCACTATTTGCACATTTTTACATCAATTTTAGTCCATTTTCCCTAATTTCAGCAAATTCAACAAATCAATTCAACTCAAGGGAAAAATAGGGGGGGTACATCCTAAACCCCCTAGAATCAGATTAGCATTTAGACCTCTTAGGTTTAGATCTATCTAATTCCTATCTTTCCCAAGTGTAATGGTATTAAGAAAAAGTTAGTGGTTTACATCATTCTTGTGGTGGAAACCCTATTTTTTTACCACTATAAATGATTATGCCACAACCAAATCAGGTACATGCCCAAATAAACAAGAAAGTGACAAGTTGGAAGAGAATTATGAGCCAGCCAAATATGCAAATCATCCCCAAATAAATGCATGGCTACATAGGTTAGTAGAAAAAATAATGTGCACAACTCTTCCAATGAAAGTCTAGATGACTCAAAGCGATGCACCGATCAAATTGATAATAATATATGTAGTATAAAATATTGCATGGAATTGATGATGTAGGCCAACGAACAAATTGGATAAATATTGATACAATTTACCAAGAGTCAAATATGAAGAAGATTGGGTTGTGGAAAATGAAATGGCATAAAGATCTGTCACCAATACGAAGAATCCCAAGATCTCAACAAGGCTAGCAAAGAGATGCAAATCGAAAGGCTCTGATACCATGTTGGAGTATCCTCATAGGCCAGGATAACAAATCCAAACACTTCCACAGTGTAAAGAGAGAAATAATAAATCATCAAGAAATAATATATTGAGCTAATATGAATTGATATGATACAATGTACAAATGAGCTTGCTTATATAGGGAAGAGATGATGAGGTAGTAACAATCACCCTTGATAGAAAATTAGATGCATGATGCATTATGAAACTAATATCAAATAATGAGTTATGACTCACATCTATCTAGAATTAACCCTAAGATAATCTATATGGATAATATTAAATGTGCGTTCCTTGTGACAACTAAGATATCCTAAGTAAACTTAGCTTGTGGGAATAGGTGTTAACTAAGAACTAGTCAAGATATGTCCACATTCACAACAATAGAGGCAAGGGAAACTATTGGAATCATTATAATTATTACTTTATCACTATTATATATGCTACAGTTTAAGATAAATTCAATTTTTATAAGAAAGTTGTCTTAACGTTGCATTCTAATGTTAAAAACACAAAAATGTAATTTTAGGCAATAGAATAGGAAAACTCCATTTGTAATCAATAAAGGTCATTTATGCCCTAACAATGATCAAAATGGGCATAATTGTTAGGCTTGTTAAATTGATGTAGATATATATTCAAGATATAAAATTTCAAAAAAAGGTTTCAACTATTTACCTAAATCAAAAGAACTATAGGTCTATAAATTGGGCTTCCACATCATCAAAAATGGAAGAACATTTAAAGAAGATAAAGAGTTTAAAAATGGAGTTACACTTGTTGAGAAACTTATGATGCATGCTATGACAGATGATAATTCATCTTTGTATGGAGATAATGGAGCAAAAATGGAACACCCAAGTTGGTAAGTGGATAATAATAACTACAAGGATTATGTTATTTTCTAGCTTGTGGACTTATGTCGGAGATTGAACATTAGATATCTAGCTAGGGATATGGGTGCTACATTTTGGGTATTTTTAGTTTCATCTATTGCTTCTCCATTTTATTCTTTTCTTAATATGAAGGTTTAATAACATTTTTTTGTAGGTACTATTGTGCTTCCAAATTTTCTCTAACTATCTTGTTGGAATGAGCTTCTTAAGGCTTTGTGTCTAGAAACTTTTGTTTTGTGCCCATTTCTTACTAAATAATACAATGGTGTTCTTCGTAATGTAGTTTTTTGATCTTGGAAGAGTTTTTCCCATTTAAATCACTATGTTATGGTATATTTCTTGTGTCTCTATTATTAGGAAAACCAACCATGATGATCAATCCATTTCCTACATAACCACCTTATTGAAAAAAAATGCATGAAAGTATATTACATATAACCAAATACCAATATTAAAGGTCCTCATCCCAAGATAACACAAGATATGATTGAGAAAGCCCATAGATATACCTTCTCAAAACATAAGGAATGACCTTTAGGGATAGTAAGAATCTTCGGATACTTACTAGGATCATGTTATGAACACACAAAATATGGCTTTTAGGTCTAGCAAGATCCTTCGATACTTACTAGGAGCCATGTCCACAAGGAGTCACAATGACTAGAAAGTTGTGTTATGCTAGGTGACTCATGCACAAGAAAATTCATGGTATGTGATCAAAGTGTACAAAATAATCTCATGGTATGTGCACAAAATAATCTTATGTACAATAAATGCATAGGTAGGCCACATGACTTCCCTAGGTGAAAAAAATATTTTCTTGTAATTCCTCCAAATCAAATAAATTTATACTAATTTATAAATTTTGGTGTTGTTCAAACTTAATGTATTGTTTATTTTACTTAAAATTATTATTTTTTAATAAGTGTTTGATCTATTATTTATTAAAAATAATATTACACATATTCATAAGAAAGGTGGGTAGATAAAAAATCATATCCCTAAAGTCCAAACGAGACTATCACCCACTTATGTTTATTTTAAAAAATGCATCATATACAAAAGGCAAGAAAGGGGATACAACCAAAACAAAATAAAAAATAAAAAGGAGTTTTTGGTATCCAAATTGGATGAAACAAATACTTTAGTTTCTTAACCACTCTAGATGCAACAATATTCTTTGAGACAAGAATTGCCAAAATGAATCCTTTAAGATGAAACTTCAAATAATTTTCTTACTCCTTAGTGAATATGAGGAAGATCCAAAAATCAACAAGGTTTTCATACCATGTTAAATTCAATGGGAGTCTAATCACATGAGATTGGATTAAATGAATATAGAATTGTACAATAGTAGAAAACATAGAGAAGATGAGGGTTGCAATATGCTATAAAAAATGATATTAAAAATTTGAGTAAATTAATGATCAAATCAACCCATCACATGAATGGATCAAGTACATACACTAGGCCTCTTAGATGCATTACTCAATGAGTTAATAGTCAAAGTGGTCATGAATTTAATTGGTAATTAATAGATTAGTTAAGTCAATATGACTAAGATAAAGGTAACTTTGATTGAACAAATGTGGTAACCAAATATTGTTAATCAAGAATTGATGAGGCAATGGTGGGATTTATGTTCCTAGGTGAAAATAATTATATTTTCCTAATAACTAGGTATAACTATTATGTACAATATCACACTTTAAAAAGAAACATACTCAAGGTGAAGTATGAATATTACATAAACACTTACAAATCATCATATTATAATTATATAGATAAAAATTATACATAATAAATATACACTTGAAAATTAAAATTTTAAAATAAACAATTGAAAACTGATAACTTCTAATATAACATCTCCATTTCTTTATTAAATAAATATATAATGAGCCAATTGTATATAATTTAATTAACACAAGGGATTATTTTTCCTCACACAATTGTTCTATGTATTTGATAGTATATACCCTACCACAATCTAAGGAGTAATCTAGTAATGTATCATGTCATGACATGTATCCTTCAAAATTGACTTATACTAATCGAATTATCTCTCAAAAGACCTTATTTATATGTTACTATTTTTAATGTCAATTTTTCACATGTGCTTTTCTTTGATCAATTGATTGCCCAAATTTGAGAGGTTTTAAGATTATTATTATTTAATCATTTAATATTGAGAGTAAAAATTAAAGCTCTAACTTTTTTTAATTAAAAAGTTAAGAATTGAAGAGTGAGTTTCATTTGCAATGTCATACCTACATACATACATACATACATACATACATACACACTATGATTTTTTTGTTTCATTTTAATGTCAACCATGAATATAGTCATAAATAGGGAGGATAAGATCTTATTGCAAAACTCATCCAAAACTAAATCCCATTATCATCTTTTTAAAATAACGTAACATTCAACAAAATAATAAGATTACATTTCTTTTGAATTATAATAAGATTATATTGTGGAATTCATTCATTCACAAGATTTACTAGATCTATAAAGTCATTCTCTACCATTTACCATTGACTACTCTCTTCCTAACTCCTTTCGGCTGGATGAGTTACCTCGCTGAACTTTGCATTGATTAAAAAGACCAAGATTTTCATAAATGAATGCAACAAGTACAGAAAACTTTTGAACAAAGATTCAGCAATAAAAATAGCAGTACTGATAATTTTAATTTCATAATATCTTGAAAAAGTTCAAAAATCTATCCTTAGAATTAAGGATTTTACTTTGCAGTCAATAAACCAAAATTTATTGCATGTAGGATTTTATAATATATTTTTTAAAATTAATGAGATAAGAGTATAAATAATTCATGGACCTTGTGATAAAATGTTTTAATATATAATTTAATAATTTATTTATTCAGTAAAAATTAAATGTTAATGTATGATTGAAGAATTTGTTAATTGATTATAATCTATTTTAAATAAACATTCAATATATTTACTATAAAAAAATCAATGTCAATTTTTTATAGTTAAATTTATTGAAGTTAAATTTATTAATGTTAATTTGTTACATATATTTATTAAAATTGAATTATTCAAGTTATATTTATTTAAATTATATAAAGAAAAGTTAAATTGTTAAAATTATATTTATTATGAGGTACTTTGAACCTTCTCAATAATTAGCTCTTAGGATTAAATTTTAATTAGGTAATGGAACACTATACTTGAATACTAACCCTATACCAAATCCAAGCAAAACACTAAACCAAATGAAGCATAAACCTAAACCTAATTGGACAATAAATCAACTAAACCATGACTTAACACTATACCAAATAGAACACTAATTCTAGACCTAACTAAACATTAAACCAGATTGAACCTAACAATAAAATTGAATTTAAAACTAAATTTAACCTAAACCCTATATTCACTAAATTAAATTGAACCAAAAATCTGAACCTAATTGAATATAACCATTCTCTTAAACCAAATTGAATCATAACCCTAACATTAAAAAAGATTGAACCATGATCATAAACCTAATTGAACATCAATGGTAACACTAAATCAAACCTAATTGAACATCAACAATAACACTAAATCAAACCTAATTGAACATTAACCATAACACTAAATCAAAATGAATATTTACTCTAAACTAAACGTTAAACCAAATTGAAACTTAAGACTAAGCCTAATTAAACATTAAACAAAATTGAAGCACAATACCATGTTTACTAAACCAGATCAAGGATCCAAACTCAAATATCAATTTGAACAATAATGTTAGATGAAATAAAACCTTAACACTAATGCTAAAAAAGATTTAACCATGATAATAAACCTAATTGAACCCTAACTATAACACTAAACTAAATTGAAACCCAACCATACACCTTATTGAACAATAAACCAAGTTGAACACTAACTATAACACTACATGAAATTGAACCCTAACACTAACCCTAATTGAATAGTAACCCTAACACTGACCCTAACTCTAAAATTAATTGACAAATAAACCATGTTGAACCCTAACCCTAACACTAAACAAAATTGAACCCCAGCCCTAACACTAAATTATATTGAAAAGCAGATTGAACCATGACTGTAAACCTAATTAAACCTTGACTCTAACACTAAACAAAAATTAACCCTACCACTAAAAAAAATTGAAAACAAAAATTAATCCTACCACCCAAACAAATTGAAAACTAACCCTAAAACTAATTGAACTCTAAATCTAAAACAAATTTAATACTAAAGCTAAACTCCAACCCTAAAACTAATCTTAATTGAACCCTACCCCTAGACCTAATTGAACCTTAACCCTAACAATAAATGAAATTGAACCCTAATGATAACACTAAATAAAAATGAACTATAACCCTATACCTAATTGAATGGTAAACCAATTTGAACTCTAAATCTAAAAAAAATTGAACACTGACCCTATGTTCACCAAACCAAAATTGAACCCTAACTTTAAACTTTATTGAACTAATAAATAAAATTGAACCATAACCCTTAACCTACTTAAACACTCAGAAAGATTGAACCCCAACTCAAACACTAAATTATATTGAAAAGTAGTTTGAACCATGATTGTAATCCTAATTGAACCTTAACTCTAACACTAAACAAAAACTAACCTTACACCTAAAACAAATTGAAAACTAATCCCAAAACTAATTGAAAAATAAACCAAGTTAACCCATAATACTAAAAAAATTGAACCCCAACCCTAAAACTAAACTTAATTGAACCCTACTCCTAGACCTAATTAAACCCTAACCCTAAAAATAAACAAAATTGAACTATAACCCTCTACCTAACTAAACGTTAAACCAAATTGAACTCTAAATCTAAAACAAATTTAACACTAAAACTAAATGCCAAACCTAAAACTAAGCTTAATTGAACCCTAGCCCTAGACCTAATTGAACCTTAACCCTAACAATAAATGAAATTGAACCCTATACTTAATTGAACATTAAACCAAATGGAACATTGGCCCTATGTTCACCAAACCAAAATTGAACGCTAACTTTAAACCTAATTGAACTAGTAAATCAAATTGAACCATAACCCTTAACCTACTTGAACACTCAGAATTATTGAACCCCAACTCGAACCCTAAACCAAATTGAAACTTTAAATCCTAACATTAAACCATATTGAACACTAATTATAAACCTAATTAAATCCTAACCTTTAACATAATTAAATAATAAACCAAATTACACCCTAATACTATGCAATATTGAAGTAAAACATTAAGCCAAATTGAATCCTAAGCCTAATTGAACAATACAGAAAATTGAACCCTAACCTTAAAACTAAACCAAATTGAACCCTAACCCTAGGTCTAACTAAACTTTAAACCAAATTAAAACTTAAGATTAATCCTGATTAGACATTAAACAAAATTGAATCCTAATACCATGTTTACTAAACCAAATCAAGGACCCAAACTCAAAAGCTAATTGAATAGTAAATCAATTTGAACAATAATGTTAGAGAAAATTGAGAACCAACACTAATACTAAAGAAGATTGAACCATGATAATAAACCTAATTGAACCCTAACCCTAACACTAAACTAAACTGAAACCCAACCATCCACCTTATTGAACAATCAACCAAGTTTAACCCTAACTCTAACACTAAATCATATTGAAACCTAACACTAACCCTAATTGAATATTAACCCTAACGCTAATCCTAAACCTAAAACTAATTAACAAATCAACCAAGTTGGACCCTAACCCTAACACTAAACTATATTGAAAAGTGATTAGACTGATTTTTGATGGGACTATGGAGCCAATGGATGGCACCATGCACAGAGGGCGGTTGTAGGTTTCAAGCTAGGGCATCGATTCCCTAGCTTGTGGGCGATCTCTTCTTATTGGTGTGTTCGGGGAGGGTGTTGGGTTTTATTGTAGGGAGGGGAGGATCTGTCTATGGGGTGGCTGGTGTTGGTGGAGGTGCAGTGACCTACGAGTGGTGGGTCTGTGTTGCGCATGGTAGGGGCTCTGGTCTCCCTGCTGATTTGTGGATAGCCTGTAGTGCTAGGGGGGTTGTGGTCAACTCTGCCCTTTTTTTGTGCTTGGGAGGGGTGGGTGTTCGGTGACTTGCAACGGTGTGTGGATTCCTTGTTCATCTCCCTTTGGGGTGTGAGGTTACTATGAGGTGCGATGTCTAGTACTAGAGGAGAGGCCTCAAAGACATCTCCTGACATGGATTTTCATGCTATGGTGGGTTCAAAATCCCATCCCAAAGTATCAAGACTTTTGATAATAATCTTTTTGTCCCAGATTCAAGGTTTGGTAGTCCTGCTGGCTCTCGGATTACGAAGATTAATGGTTGTCCAGAGAGATGTAGTGAAAGGCCAAAATTGATTATTCCTCCAGAGATGATAGATGAATATGTTGAATACTTTTCAAAACACTCGTTATATTACAAGTTTTTGGGGATGAGGGTTTCTCTGCAATTTTTGGAGAACTGGGCTCAGAGGACCTGGGCATCAGAAGGGGAAATGGAGATTATGTTGCTGGCAAATAACTAATTCATGGTTACATTAAACTACATGGAGGATCGTAATAGGGTTTTTGAAGGAGGCCCATATTTTTATAACCAAGTGGGGTTGTTCATCAAACCTTGGCATGCGGGGTTTAACCCTTTGGAGGAGCTACCAAATAGGGTCCCAGTGTGGGTTCATTTACCGCATTTTCTAGTGGAATGTTGTTGGGAGGATGTGTTGCAGATGCTCGCTTCATTTCTTGGGAAGCCGGTTGGACCTTCAACGCAAACCTTGGGGAGAAAGGTAATGACTTTCGCTTGAATCTATGTTGAAATTGATCTTAGTAAGCCTTTTCCAGGTGCTATAGATATGTGTGCAGGCTCTTTTTCTTGGGTCCAGCAGTTGGATTATGAGACTTTACCATTTTGGTGTTGTCTGTGTCATGAGTATGGTCATTTGTAGCACAAGTGTCCTAGGTATAAATCGGTTGTGCGTCAACCTCAACGACCATCCCGTAACCTAGATGGGGCTGATCAAGGAAAAGATGACATGTTTGATGAGGTAGTGGGTGCTGATGGTTTTGTCCTAGTTAAGACAAAGAACAGGAATCAGAGACAAAAGAGGTCCTTGTAGGAGAGACGGGAGGAGGATACCTTTAATAGATTTGAACCCTTGGATGACCTTAGCCAATAGGAGGTGAACCCAGGGTTAATTCCTTTGGATCAAGGTACATCAGGGTTGGTCCCTGATAGTGTGAATTGGGACACTACTGAGGTTCTACAGGTAGCTGGGAGTCAGCAAATGGAGATGGATTAGCTAGTAGTGGCTCAGTTGGAACCCATTTCTAGTGCTGAAGTGAAGTTTGTTGGGGAGTATGGTTCTCCTATAGCTCAAAAATTGGAACCTGTTGGGGTGAAAAGTAACAAGATCTCCTTACATCTGGGTCTTCATTAGAAAGACATTAAAAAAGGAGCAATGAAGAAGATTTCAAAGGTTGGCAAAAAGAAGGATTTGGATAAGATCAAATTGATGGGGGAGAATTTGGTTGAGTCATAGTCAATAAAGACTCTGGATTCTCATTTTTCCAATCCCCTGAAATGATTGTGCTATCATGGAATGTGAGGGGCTTGAATAGTGGCCCTAGACAAAAAGTTGTTTGGGAGTTGATAAGGAGTCATTATCTTGATGTCCTTTTCTTCCAGGAAACTAAAATTTTTGTGGAAAGTATGTTGGGTTTGGTGTCGAAGCTTTGGGGGAGATGTGAGTGTCAGTGTATTGGGGCAGTTGGCTACTCTGGAGGGGTGACCTATCTTTGGAACCCCTTGAGGATTCATCCTATTTGGTGGGTTCCTTCGAGATCTTCTTTATCTAGGGTTGCCTCTAGTCTTGAGACTGGGGAATATATCTTGTTTACTAAAATTTATGCCACCACTAATCTCTAGGGTAAGCATAATTTATGGTCTCATATTTCTTTTATGCGAGGTTGTTCCCTTTTCATCTATGGATTATGGTGGGCGATTTCACTGCTATCTTAGAGTTGAGTGAGAAGAAGGGTGGTGTTACGCGATTGGAACCTTCTTCTTTCCTTCTTTGGGATAGTATATCAACATTGCATCTTGTTGACATTAATCCTAGTAATGGTTTGTTCACTTGGAACAATAGGCAGGTAGGGGAGTAGTGGATTACAGAGAGGTTGGATTGCTTTCTGGTTTCTAGTTTTTGGGTTGATGGGGGTGGTCCACATGTTTTGAGATTTTAGACTGGAGAGGGTTGGAGCACTGGCCCATAAAGTTGGTTTCTTCTTTTGCTCAGGTCACTCGCACTCCTTCATTCAAATTTCAGCTTATGTGGTTACATGATCCTTCTTTGGAGGATCATGTTGCGGAGTGGTGGAGGAAAGGGAGGCCAGCCTTTGGCACTGCTATGTACACTTTTGCCAAACTGCTGTAATTTGTTAAGTTTCAGCTTAAACAATGGAATCCCCAGTGTTTCGGGAATATTTTTTATGCTAAGATAACTGCTCAACTAGAGTTGAATGGAATTACCAGAGAAATAAGAGAGCATGGTTTGTCTGAAGCCTTGCTTAGGGAGGAAGACAGGGAAATCAAGGCTTTAGAGGAATGTGAGCTTAGGGAGGAAATCTACTAGAAACAGAGAGCTCGTATTGATTGGCTTCAAGCGGGGGACAATAATACTACGATCTTTTTCAATTCAGTGAAAGCAAGAAGACATGGCAATTCCATTCCTGTTCTGGTCAATGATAGAGGTGAGTTGTGTTTATCCTTGCAGGATATTTCTAGGGAGTCTTTACAGTATTTTCAGTCCCTCTTTAGTGAGGATACTCAGGGGGAATTGGAAGAGGAGAATCGGGTTCTTTCTTATATTCCTTCTCTAGTTACTAGGGAATTGAATGAGTAGCTTATGGGTCCTATTTTGTTGGAAGAACTTAAGAGGATTGTTTTTCACATGAGGAAAGGAAAAGCTCCTTGACTAGATGGGTTTCCAGTTGAGTTCTATCAAGATTTCTAGGATATTATCAAATTGGACTTATTGGAGGTGGTCCAAGAGTCCTAGAGGAATAAGAAGATGCTTCGAGTTTTGAATGTGACTTTCATTGCACTAATCCCCAAGTGTGATGGGGCTGACCAGTTAGGCTAGCTCTGCCCTATCTCTCTCTGTAATGTGATTTATAAGATTATTTCTAAGTTGATAGTGGAAAGGTTGAAGAATTGGATTGGGGATGTCATTTTTGAGGAGCAGAGTGGGTTTGTGGAGGGTCACCAAATCCTAGATGGTGTGGTCATTGCTATTGAGACCATTCATTCTATGGCTGCCTCCAAGGAAAAGCCATGCTTATAAAGTTGGATATGGCTAAGGCTTATGATAGAGTTCATTGGTCCTTTCTCTAGAAGATTCTTAGGGCTTTTGGCTTTGCTGATGATTGGATTCAATGGGTAATGAGTTGTGTTTTGTCTACCTCTTTCTCTGTGTTAATTAATGGAGATCATACTAAGTTTTTTGGTGCATCTAGGGGTCTTCGCCAGGGGGACCCTCTCTCCCTGTACTTATTCATTCTTTTGGCCGAGGGTCTAGGGAGGTTGATTAAGCATAATGTGGGTCTGGGTATTATTCAAGGTTGGAGTTAGGGTAATGACTTGCATCCTCAGTCCCATTTGGAGTTTGTTGATGACACGACCTTGATGGGATTAGCTCAGATCAAAGAAGCTACAAATCTATGTAAAGTTGTGGATGTTTATCTTGTTGCTTCGGGCCAGTTGATCAATGAGGATAAATATTCCATTCTCTTCTTCAACACACTTGGAACTATTTAGAGGAGGATTGCTCATATCTTGAGATTCCAGGTCGGTTATCTTCCCTTGACTTACCTGGGTATTTCTATTTCTACTCATAATCCTCCCAGGGGCTCATGGCAAGGTATCTTGGACAAATTTCTCATGAAGGTCAAACATTGGACACACAGATGGTTATCCTTTGCTAGGCAGGTTCAATTGATCCAGTCGGTGGTTTAGGCTCTTCCGATTTATCGGTGTATGCTCCAAGTGGCCCCTAAGTGGTTTGTGAAGGGATTGGATTCTTTGGCAAGGCAATTCTTATGGGCATGCAACATGTCCTCCTACAAATGGTGTCTTGTCAATTGGGACTTGGTGTGTAGCCCAAAATAGTCAGGTGGGCTTGGCTTAAGGCAGTCTACTTTGGGGAGGCTTTGGTGGCTAAGTTATACTGGAGGTGCTGTGTTGAACAGGATCAAGGATCGGTTATGATTTTAGCCTACAAATATATGCAAAGGATCTCGAAGGAGGAAATCCCAAGATATCCGCTTGAGGGAAAAGGCTCAACGATTTGGAGTACTCTCAAGAAAGGGGTTGCTCTTATAAAGGAAGGACTTTTTTGGATTTGTAATAGGGGGAAGAGGTTCTTTTCTGGTTTGACTAGTGGGATGGATTACCCCCCATCATTGATCAGTTTCCTAACCTTGGAAATTTTTTACAGAGGTTCCTAAAGGCAGGGTGGTCTAGTGTGAGCGACTTTAAGGCTATTTATAGATGTGGGTGATTGGAGTTGGAGCAGTGGAAGGCTCCTAATGAATGGCCGGTTGTTGGTATGGATGAAGAGTGTGTTGATTTGCATGGCATTTTGGCAAGTAGAGACTGTAGTTCGCTTAAGGATAGGGATAAACTTCCTTGGTCCCTTAATCCTAAGCGTGTATTTACTTTGGTGAGTGGGTACTAGGAGCTATTGCCCCGTAGATTGGAGGGGAGGGAAGTGCATCGGTGGAAACATGTGTGGAATAATTTTTCTTGGCCGAAGTGTAACTGTTTTTCTTGGACTTTGGCTTTGAATAGATGTCTAACATGGGACAATATTCGCAAGCGGGGATCCCTTAGGCATTCCATCTATGTATTGTGTGGTAATGAGGAGGAGGATTCCTCACACCTGTTCTTTAGATGCCCTTTCTTGCTACTAATATGGAATTATTGGTGGGGGGTGTGGAAGCATCCTTGTGTTCACCTAGATTCTTTAGTGGAGTTTTGGAGCAGTTTGGGTAGGCCTCCTATTTTGTCCTCTTTTCTCTAGACTGTCTGGCACATTGGGCCCATTTTCATACTTTGGCAGATCTGGCTAGAGAGGAATAGGAGGATCATTACGGAGGTGAAATTGTTAGTTCAACAAGTGTGGAATAGAATCATTCGTATGATATGGGAGACGGTGGAAGATAAATGTGAGGTGAATTTTCCTCTAGATAGAGGAGAGTCTGATATTGTGAGTAGGTTGGGTTTGTATGAGATGTATCTCATCTCAACTTGTGTCAGGAGAGGTAGATGTTCTATGAAGAAGGTTCAAAGGGTGGGAGGGTGGATGCCCCCTCGGGATGAGTCCATCAATATTAACATCAATGGCTCCTCTAGGGGTAATCTAGACCTTGCTGGGATTGGTGGTGTTGGTAGAGATAGTATTGGGGAGGTGGTTTTATTTTTATCGGTGCATAAAGGGCGGCTATCTAATAACCTTATGGAGGGATTAACAATTTTCTATGCCCTAGAGCGTGCCTTGGAGTTGGGGTGGCAGAAAGTTATCTGCGAATTGGATTCACAAATTATTGTTAACCTGTTGATTGAGTACAAGGTGAGTGAGATTAATTGGCAGCTAGCAAGGATTGTTCACTAGATTCTACAAATTAGTACTATGATGGAGAAGGTGTCTTTCATCCACATTCCTCGTGAATGGAATAGAGCAGTTGAGTGTTTGGCTAAGTGGGCCTCGAAACATGGTGATGATTGGAAAGTTGAAGGTTGGGAGCATCTCTCCTCGGATTACTGTTAGGACTTGCATAAGATCTTTGTTGAGGATATGGATAGTTATGAAGCTGGTTAATCTTTGGTTGGGCTTGTGGTTCCTTTTTGGGGCTTTGAGGCTCTGGTTCTCTTTTGTAATTCTTGATTGTGATTATCAATAAAGTTTTTACCCCTTTATTAAAAAAAAAATTATATTGAAAAGAAGATTGAACGATGATAGTAAACCTAATTGAACCTTAACTCTAACACTAAACAAAAATTAACATTAACACCCCAACACTAATCTACAAATATGCCAAATTTAAGCCTAACACTAAAAAACTAAACCCCAACCCTAAAAATAAACTTAATTGAACCTTAACCCTAACAATAAAAGAAATTGTGGGAAGCATCATCTCCTTTGTGGTGCCTTTGGAGTTTATTGCAGGGATTATGGGGCTGAAAAATGAAGGTGAAAGAGTTGAGAGGCAAAGTAATGGTGGCTACAAAGCATACATGAAGAAGTTCTTTGAAAAGGGTGAAAAGTCAGTCGCAATCCAAAATGGGTATGGATGCTATGCTCTCCCTAAACCCTACCCAACAGTTAGTTTTTGTTTTTATGAAATACTTCACCCTTGAGGGGCCCCTAATCATATGGATGATGACGAGATCCTTAGGAAACATCAACAGATCAAAATCAGGGGTGCCTTCATTAGAGCCCGTAATCACTGGCTCAAATTTGGAGACAAAGGCTCCAAAGTTTTCTTCAACCTTCTCAAACAAAAACAAAACAGAGAAAAAATTGATAGAATCATAGTAGAGGATAAGGAACTCCTGAATATCAATGATATCAAAGATGATTTTGAAATTTTTTATAAGACTCTCTTTACTTCGGAGGATAATGAAGCTTCAAAAGATGCTACAAATAGATGTAGTAACATTATCCCAAAAAGGATCTCTAAGAATGAAGCTCTCCTTCTCAAGACCAAAATCTCTATGGAAGAAATTGCTGATGCCATTAAGGCTCTCAAGGATAATAAGGCCCCAGGCCTTGATGGACTCCCTGTTGACTTCTACAAAACTAATATTGAGTGGGTCACGAAAGACCTCTATGACATATACACTAAAGCACTTGATACTAGAACCCTTGGGGAGTCCATCAATAGAGGCATTGTTAAACTTATCCCAAAACATGGGGACAAAGCCCTCATAAAAAATAGGAGGCCAATTACCCTCCTTAACGTCTCATATAAAATCCTGGCCAAACCCTATCTTCTCGCCTTGAGAAAATTCTTCCCAAGTTCATCTATTCTACCCAAAAAGGATTCATTAAAGGTAGGTATATCTTGGAGAACCTTATCACTAACTGGGAATTTATGGAATGGGCCAAGAATTCTAATTAAGATACTGCCATGTTCCTTGTTGACTTTGAGAAAGCCTATGCTAGGGTGGAATGGGACTTCATCCTCATGATTTTCAAAGCCTTTGGTTTCCCTAGCGAGTTCTGTAAATATGTTCAAATCCTCCTCAAAGATGCCTCCACCCTGATTGAAGTTAATGGGAATTTCTCTCAACCTATTCCTCTTTCTAGATCCATTAGGCAAGGTTACCCTCTTGCCCTTGCTCTGTTTGTTATTGCCTCAGATGCCTTATTCTACCTCCTAAGAGATGACACCCTACCTCCTAGAGTTCATGGCATTAAGATGCTGGATGACTCTGAATTGCTCAACATTCAGTTTGCTGATGATACCTCGCTCTTCCTGGAACTTTCTAGGCATAACATTGACTCCCTCAATCAAAAACTTGCAAAATTTGGTAGAGCCTTTGGTGCTCGTATCTCCAACTCCAAATCTATTCTCCTTGGGTAGAAAGAGAAACCCCTAGACTGGCTTCAGTAGTTTGGATACTCATGGGGAGGACCCAATAAAATAGTCAGATGCCTTGGTATCCCTTTCTTTGTCTCTCCCTCTCTCAAAGACATGTGGATTTGGGTCAAAGAAAAGATTGATAACAAGCTTAATAAGTGGAACAATAGGGTTCTCTCCCTGGCTGGTAGGATCCAAGTCTGCTAAAAAATCCTTTCTTCCTATAGTATATATTACTCCTCTATCTGGATGTTCAGTAACTACCAAATCTTTGAAATCCAAAAATGTATTAGACGCTTCCTTTGGTCTGATGGCAAGGGTAAAAGAAAGGCCCATGCGGTCAAATGGATCTGATGCCACATAGACAAGAAACTTGGTGGGCCGGGTCTTAAGGATCTCAGAACGCAAGGAATTTCCCTTGCTGCCAAATGAATATTTCATGCTTTGGAAAGACAAGAACCCTGGAAGATTCTTGTCAGAAATAACATACAAAATGGTGTCCCCAAGTTTGCCAAATCTTGGAAAGCCCTCCCCTTTAGTGATCTGGTAGCAGGTGGTTTCTCTTTGTTGTTCCAAGGCACTTGGGTGTTTAAGTCCATCTAGAAAGCCTGGGAGCATGTGCGTAAACTTATTGTCAACTCTAGCATTGACTGTAATAACACTCTGCATGGGGAGAGATCAATATGGTGGAATCTCTACCGTAACTCTAAACCCCTTGCCTTAACCCAAGGATGCTCTACTAGGAGCTGGTATAATAAGGGCATTAAGTATCTTATGGACATCTTGGAACATGATAATCTCATCAGCTGGGAGGATCTTAGTAATGAGTATGGCCTCCTTGCCTCACATAAGAGAACCTACAATATGATTAAAAATGCCTGTGCTTGTCTAAATCTTCCCAGGAACACTGATGTAGATGCTCACAGATAACTCTCATTCCTATGGAAGGATGGTTCCCTCCTTTCCAAGATCAAAGCCAAGTCTATTTACAGATTGCTCAATCATGACACCTCGGTGGTCAATCATGTTAATTCCCTTTGGTATGTTGACTCTAATACCTCTACTTGGCAGAAAACGTTTGAGAAACTATGGAAGTCTCCCATCCCCCCTAAGATCAAATGCTTCAAGTGACAACTTATGCTGGATAGACTGCCTATTAGGAATAACTCTGCTGCTTTCAACCTATGCTATGTCTGTAGGAAACCTGAGACTACATGACACATTTTTTCGATTGCATTTTTGCAAGAGAGGTCTAGTTGATGTTTGGAATCTCCCTTATTGAACATGTATGTACTCTTGATATTATTACTTGTTTCATTCATGGCCTTAAGAAGGATGCTAACCTATTCTAGCAAATTCTCTCTTCTTTCATACTTTGGTTTATTTGGAAATTTTGAAATGAGGAAAAGTTCCAAGGCACTGATAGGTCTCTTACTGAGTTTTTTAGAAAACTCACATGTTATAAAATTGATGTGCAGGTATGCTTCTTGATGAATGTTGAGAGGGAAAAGTTGTTGCGTTTCCTCAGGGATGGTCGTGCAACCATGTTCATCTATGAGATGAAAGATGGTTTTGAATGGGCTAGGATTGCGAAAAATCAGACTGCCTTCGATGATGCACTAAAGAAGTTGATCAAGGAACTCAAGGATAACAGAGGTCCTTACTTTGACAAGCTCGAGATGTTTACCCAGATCCTGGATCAGAAGAAGGTGGTGTGGATGGAAGGTCCACAAGGCTGGACCACGTGGTTGGAAAATTAGGATGAGATTCTCCAGTAGATGTTTAGTATGCTGCTATAACAATTAGTATAATGTTAAATACTCTTTTTTGGTAGGTGGATGACTGTATATGTTCAGTTAGTTTGTCTCTCTGACTTTACTGCTTGATGGTTGAGGCTCTGCCTCCCATGCTCTTTTTTGTATAAACTCTCCATATTTTGGGTCTCTCGATTATTAATACAAAAAAAAAAATCAAATTTAAAACTTATTTTAATTTATTTTAGAAATAAATTAATATGCATGTACAATAATACTCTTATTTCTTTATAAGAAAATTGATTCACGTGGTTGAAAGCGTTCATTAATATTAAAATATAAATGATATTATTAATTTTTTTATAATATCATTTATATGTTTCATTTATTTATTTTCAAATTGCTTGAAGCTATTATTTCAATATCATCAATTTAAGTATGATTATTTAAATTCAGTTAAACCTAAAAAAATAAAAAATAAAAAATCACTAATAATAATATAATTTTTTTCAATAATCAAATTTACTATTGAACAAATTTTACATAATTATTATAATAGTAACTATAATTGAAAATAAATAAATTACTAAAATTAATATGAATGTACAATAATACTTATTTTTTTATAAGAAAATGGATTCACATGGTTGAAATATTTTACCTCTAGTTTTAATAATATTTAATATTAGTGATATTTATTCAAACTAAAAAACTAAATACATTTGTGCTCATTAATATTAAAATATAAATGATATTATTAATTTTTGTTTATAATATCATTTTTATGCTTCATTTATATTTATTTTCAAATTGCTTGAAGCTATTATCTCAAAATCATCAATTTAAGTATGATTATTTAAATTCACTTAAACCTAAAAAAGAAAAAGAAAAAATCACTAATAATAATTTTATTCAATAATCAAATTTAAAATTTATTTTAATTATTGAATAGATTTTACACAATTATTATAATAATAACTATAATTGAAAAGAAATAAATTACTAAAATTAATATGCATGTACAATAATACTCTTATTTCTTTATAAGAAAATGGATTCACATGGTTGAATAACTAAATACATTTGTGTCCATTAATATTAAAATATAAATGATATTATTATTAATTTTTTTATAATATCATTTATATGTTTTATTTATTTGTTTTCAAATTGCTTGAAGCTATTATTTGTGTATAAGAAAATGGATTGGCATGGTTGAACTATTTTACCTCTAGCTTTAATTAATATTTTATATTAGTGACATTGACTCAAACTAAATACATTTGCTGATTACTATTAAAATATAAATGATATTATTAATTTTATTTTTTATAATATCATTTCTATGTTTCATTTATTTATTCTCAAATTTTATTTCACTTTTTCCTTCCTATATTCTATTTCCCCTTTCACAATAACATTTTACAAATGACCTAGCTTAATTTTTTCCCTCTAAAGGTTAACCTTTTAACACATAATCTAACATGTTCAAGGATAGATAATGAGTGATTTCATTTAATTTTATTTCAAACAAAAGAATTGTTTTCCATTTCCAAGTTAATTAACATCCACTCAATCAACCAAATGTAATCAAAATGCAATTGAAAAAATAAACTATGAGAATGCAATCACACAATTACAAGTTTTTCACAACAGAGACTTAGAAATTGTTACTAAATTTAGTTCCAAATTTATTCAAACTATTGATAAGTTATTTCCTAAACAAACTACCTTTATCCTCTAGCGAATAATTATTTGTTAATCTAGATTAATATATTATAAATATGCATTTTCTTAGAATGATGTAGATTAACCTTAGATATTCCTTATTATTCCTATACAATTTGAAGTGTACTATATAATTTTTTCTAACAAAAATATATTAATAATTTGACTAATATTTTCAAATTTAAAATCTTTCAAATTATATACAACGTCACTTCCCTTCACTTTATATCATTAACTCTTATTATTTTATTTATTTCAATAATTCAATTTAATTATTTATTATTTATTAAAAAAAACTAATGAAAATAAATAATTTTTTAAATTGAACCAAAAAAAACTCAAAAATTCAAAACAAATTCTCACAGACACACACATAATACGAAACCAGCTAACATTCCAAAACTTAGCCTGTAATCAAAATTGATCTGCTAAATATTTTAATCTTTCCACTAAACTGCCTAGTTGCTCCAATTTTCACCACTTTTCACCATCGCCACGCAAAGTTTATCTTTCATTCTAAATGCTATGACACAATCTTTTAATGTCAAAATGAAAACTACCTAAACACTTATATTTCGTCTTAGAATGCTACGACTACAAAATAATGTCCCACACCACACAACAATATTTTAATATTTATCGTTTCTTTTCTACCCACTTTTATAAAAGAAAGATTCATTTACAGATTTCACCCAAAATTAAATTGCCTGAGTCAAGGTAAAGATGACCAGCGTAGACTTTGTTATGCCACTGGCCGACACAAACAAAAATAATATTCGCCATTGCACATGGCTTCCCTGCTATATAATAATATTCGCCAATTTAATAATGATTATTTAAATTCAGTTAAACCTAAAAAATAAAAATAAAAATCACTAAAAATAATATAATTTTTTTCAATAATCAAATTTAAAAATTATTTTAATTTATTTTAGAAATAAATTACTAAAATTAATATGCGTGTACAATAAAATTCTTATTTCTTTATAAGAAAATGGATTCACATGGTTGAACTATTTTACCTCTAGATTTAATTAATATTTTATATTAGTGACATTTATTCAAACTAAATAACTAAATACATTTGTGTTCATTAATATTAAAATATAAATGATATTATTAATTTTTTTATTCAAACTAAATAACTAAATATATTTGTGTTCATTCTAAATGCTATGACACAATTTTTAATGTGAAAATAAAAACTACCTAAACACTTATATTTCATCTTGAATGCTACGACTAGAAAATAATGTCCCACACCACACACTATTTTAATATTTATCGTTTCTTTTCTACCCACTTTTATATTGGGGAAAAAAAGTAAAAGAAAAATTCATTTACAGATTTCACCCAAAATTAAATTGCCGAGTCAAGGTAAAGATGACCAGCGTAGACTTTTCGCCATTGCACATGGCTTCGCGGCTATTTAATAAGTTTCTGGAGAGCCTGCGAACAACACAGAGTTCAATACACGTGAAAATGAAGATGAAGATGGCTTTAAGTTTAGTATGTCCCCTCCTCCTTTTGTTTCTCTCTGCACTGCCTTGTTATATTTCTTTGCTGCATTCGCCTTCTTACTACTCTGATCAACAAGCTCTTCTCTCTTTTAAACATTCACTTTCTCTCCACCCCAACAATTCTTTGTCCGATTGGTCTCCCCATCATTACCTCTGCAACTGGACTGGTGTGGCCTGCTCTTCTCGTCATCAGCGTGTGGTTTCCTTGAATCTCACAGGTATGTCTTTAGCAGGCCCCATCTCTCCTTTCCTTGGCAATCTCTCTTTTCTTAGAGTACTTGCTCTCCGGAATAATAGCTTTCACGGCCAAATTCCTTCTCAACTGGGGAATCTTTTTCGCCTTAGAGTACTTAGATTGTCCAAAAATAAATTGGAAGGCTCCATTCCCTCCACTCTGGCTAACTGTTATTCTTTGCAACGTCTCATTCTATCCTATAACCTTTTGAGTGGAATTATACCTTCCCAGCTTGGCCTTCTCTCACATTTACAGATCCTTGTTCTAGGGGTAAACAAACTAACAGGCATAATCCCGCCTTCTCTAGGAAACCTGTCATCTTTAGTTGACTTGAAGTTGGGGGAAAATAAACTCCATGGTGATATTCCCATTGCTCTTTCCAACTGCACTCTTCTCCAAAATCTTTCCCTTGACAGCAACACCCTGACAGGAGTAATTCCTAACAAATTAGGTATGCTTACCCAACTCAGAGAGCTTTATCTTTCACACAATAATTTGACAGGAGTA
This sequence comes from Cryptomeria japonica, assembly GCF_030272615.1. Taxonomy (NCBI): domain Eukaryota; kingdom Viridiplantae; phylum Streptophyta; class Pinopsida; order Cupressales; family Cupressaceae; genus Cryptomeria; species Cryptomeria japonica. The sequence goes on from NW_026728840.1 coordinate 1,381,131, forward strand.
ATTCCCATTGCCCTTTCCAAATGCACTCTTCTCCAAATTGTGTCATTAGCTTCTAACAAATTAACTGGCCATATTCCTAATGAACTGGGTATGCTTAATCAACTTAGAGTGCTTTATCTCAACGACAACAACTTGACAGGAGTGATCCCTGATTCCATTTCCAACTGTACTCTTATCCGAGTTTTACAATTAAATCACAACCAATTAACTGGTCGCATTCCTTCAGAGTTAGGCAAATTGTTCCAACTTGAAAAACTTCTTTTATGGGGTAATCATCTTGTGAGCGGAAGTCGTGGCTTGTCTTTTCTAACAGCCTTGTCTAATTGTTCCTCTTTAAAATATCTACAGTTGTCTGAGAATTATCTTACTGGCACTTTGCCCTCTTCTATTAGCCATTTATCAAGCCGACTCTTTTCTTGGACATTGGACTCCAATAAAATTGAGGGAAACATACCAAATGGTATTGGAAACCTCACAAACCTGGTAATATTAGATTTATCTAATAATCATTTCAGTGGTTCCATTCCATTAGCACTCAGTCACCATCCAAATCTTCAAAAGTTGTTTTTGGATAAAAATAATTTGAATGGAAGAATTCCAGAGAGTTTTGGTCATGCAAAAAGACTTGGATTATTGTCATTAAGTGAAAACATGATTTCAGGTGAAATTCCAAAAAGTCTTGGTGATCTTCCACAACTAAGAGATCTTGTTCTTCATCACAATCAATTGTCAGGGAGACTACCTGCTAGTTTAGGGAGATGCATCACTTTGGAAAAGGTGGATTTGGCTCACAACAAACTAGAAGGAAATATACCTCTTGAATGGGCAGCTCTTGAAAATCTCCAATTTTATTTCGATATTTCCAACAATTTATTACAAGGTTCTATTTCAGTAATGAGTAAAATGGTAATGGTCCAAGCTATAGATGTGTCTGTCAACAACTTCTCAGGAAATATTCCAGATGTGCTATCAAGTTGCACAAACTTACTGTATTTGAATCTTTCATGTAATTCATTTGATGGCCTAATACCAACATCACTCACAAGTCTAAAAAATCTTCAGGTTATTGATCTCTCAAGCAACAATTTGTCAGGTACGATCCCAATGGCTTTCCAAGAAATGAAAATGCTTCAATATATCAATCTCTCTTCAAACAACTTAATAGGAGAAGTTCCAAAGAGAGGAGTTTTTGCAAGAATTGACAAGTCAGCAGTTTCTGGAAATGTTGGCCTCTGTGGTGACTGGATTAAATTACAACCATGCTTTGATTCCAAACACAAACAATTCTTGTTCTCTAAAAAGGTGATAATACTAGTTGTGATTAGCATTGCAATCTTCATCATGTCTTCTGCAGTGTTCTTATTTTTTTATAGGAGGAATACAAATCAAAATATCCCAAACCTCAACTTTGGGCCTGAAAGGATTTCATATGAAGAGCTTGTAGATGCAACTAGTGGATTTAGCCAAACCAATCTATTAGGAGTTGGTAGTTTTGGATCTGTTTATAGAGGGATTCTCAAAAATGGTACAAATACTGCTGTTAAAGTTCTCAATTTGCAGGATGAAAATGCTATCCGAAGTTTTGAAACAGAATGCAATGTGCTAAAGAGAGTTAGGCATCGCAATGTGATCAAAATTATTTCAGCATGTTCTAACCTTGATTTTAGAGCATTGGTTCTTCCATTCATGTCAAATGGAAGTTTAGAGAGATGGCTATATCCTCAGGGAGGACATGAATGCAGATTAAATTTGGCTGACCGATTAAGAATAGCAAAGGAGATAGCACAAGGAATGGAATATCTACATCATTATTGTTTTGTTCAAGTTATTCATTGTGACCTGAAACCCAGTAATGTGTTATTAGGGAATGACATGACTCCACATATAGCAGACTTCGGCATTACAAAACTCTTATTTGAGAATTCAATGAATTCATTGACTTCTACAACTGCACTAAAGGGATCTATTGGCTACTTTGCACCAGGTATAAAATTTTGTATTATCACAATATAGATTGTCATTGCTTTTATTTTATTTTATATGATTATTTCATATGGATTGAGAATCACAATTAGTAATATTATATTGCAGAGTATGGACTTGGTGGGAGTGTTTCAACAAAAGGAGATGTCTACAGCTATGGAATTCTACTTTTAGAATTGTTGACAAGGAGGAGACCAACAGATACCATGTTTGTAGAAGGTATTAATCTACCAAAATGGGCAAGTATAGATTTTCCAAATAAAATTGAAGAAGTGGTGGACAACCAACTGCTTAGAGATGTTAATGAGTCAAATAAAGCAATGGTGTTAACATGCCTTAGTCAATTTATGCAAGTAGGATTGGTTTGCACAAGGGAGCTGCCGCAACAACGTCCGAATATGATGGAGATAGTTGAAAGATTAGAAAAAATAACAAGTGCATTTCTCGGTACTCCAAGAGATTTTCATTTGCCAATAAATATCTTACCTTTGCTTGAGAGTACAAATGAACCAAGAAATTGTAATTCAAGGAGCCCTAAAAATTGGTCTACATCTACATCTTAGCTCTTCACTCAACTAATAGCAAGTGTTAAGTATTCCTGTCTGGTTTTGTCATAAATTATTTCTTATAGAAAACCTTTTTTAATAATTTACTATATGAATTTAGTCAATTGTGCATTATGTAAGTTTAGGGATAAAATTAATGCTATATATTTTTAACAAAAATATTAATTTGCCATGTTATATATTAGCTGAATATTTCATTGTTTTACAAACAAAGGTAAAAAGGTAAATTTTCTTGTTAAATAGAAATAGTAGTGATCAATGTAGAAATAGTTTTAATCTAAAATCTCTAGACTGTGCATATTTAGCACAAAGAAGCAGAATATTAATTAATTAGAAATTAAATAATATTTTTGAATAATAAAAGAAATCCGTCCTTCACTTTTCTTACGAGTTGTCAGTGAAGATTTCAAATATATGTCATGCAACTAATTGTAGCACAATCAGTTTTATAGAAATGAATTTAATCTACAAATATAACATTGCTGATTGCAAAGGGGAGTGGAAGGCTGAAATTATACACAATTACAACTGTATACAAGTATAACTGTATACACAAGTATAACTATATACAAGCTGATATCTTAAATGGTTGTTAAAATGATGGAATTGATGTGAATCCTTCACAACAATTCCTTGTGAAGCATTTTTTAATATAAATTTGCCGGCAATCATGGCACACACTAAGGTTCTTGACTATCCTTATGCTCTTCTTCCAAATCACGCAGTGCAATTTTTATGTCAGGCATATTTACCTATTTCAGCATTTTTGTGTTTGTGGATGTCATCCATCTCTTATATCCAAAACATGTAATTACTATTTAACTCAGTCCAATTGAAACCCAATATATATTTTCACTTTTGTAACTTTAATCATTGTTCTAACTTTGTTCACATCATTTTATCTGTGGTCAGTCTTAAATCATACATATTAAGCAACATATTAAACTTAGAGAATATTAGTAGATTCTGAATGCTTAACACTTTTAAACCTAAAAGTCAAAGCTTAATGTATGTGATTTAAGACGTCCATCCATCTACCCACTGTATAAATATTAGACAAAAACACATAATGCTGATAATTCCTATGCTTGAACCAAATACCCTACACAGCCAAGGAGATGAACCATGCACCAATAATGCTTCACAACAACAACAATGTGAAATTTCCTCATTCATCTATAAAAGTATTGCCATCCATCCTCCACTAGCCCTGTATAGCAAGAATGCATAAAAACACAAACAAGGGTAACACCATCCTACCTCGTGTTTCATCAACGAGTTGAGTAACTTCAATTACAATAATTGCACTCCATGGAACTACATCCTTGGTGGGCGTCTTGTCAAACACTTACTAGTGAGCAGAATAGGGTACAGGGTTTTGCTTTAGGGCCTTATCAAACCACTCATTTTATTTCATGGCATAACATTTCATTATGCCATCTCCTCAAAGAGCTTCAGTGCCTCTTCCACATGACCATTCCGTGCATATCCTGCCATCAGTGTAGTCCATGTACGCATATTACTTTGAGAACTTTTCTTAAATAGTTCTAGAATTTCATTCAAATACCCATTATTCAAAAACCCAACCATCATTGCATTTCATGAAGCCGTTTCTTGCTTAGACAATTTGTTAAACAGTTTGCGTGCATCGTCTATAATCCTACCTTTAGCTTACATGTAAATAAGATCATTACTGACATAAACACATCTAGTCATATTTATTGAGCAAGTTTACATACAACACAACATGATAAAATACAATCAAAGGTCAACTCATTTGGCTTAAATCCTGCTTGCTGCATTTCAGAAAATCGGCTCAGGGGATCTAACTGTTTCTCAGTATTCTTCGATCATCTCCAAACCGGCTCAGGGGTTATAACGAGATAAGCTTGGTACCTTTATTAATTTCAGGGGTAAATCTAGTTAGAATGATTTGGGTTTGGACTAGTTTATGTTCTGGAAGAGCTTTGAACTTGAGGCAACTCTGCAAGAGATAATTTCACAAGAAAAAATCCAAATGGTAGAAATACATAGTGTGAAGGGCTTCTTTCAATCAACCCTTCTTACAGAGTGTTTTGGCATTCTTCGTAGTGATGAATAGATAAAACTTATTACTGAGAATTTAGCAAGAGAATGCTGAGAATTTTGAATGAACCAGACATAGTATTTAGCAAGAGAATGCTGAGAATCTTTTCGTTACCAAAAGCCATTGATAAAACTATTATGAACATGGTGTTTTCCACAAACTCATAATTTATAAAACTTCTAAAACTAAATTATAATTTTTTTCCACAAACTCCTTACTTGTAATCAGTATGACCATCATTTTGAATCAACCAGACCTTTTCGTTACCAAAAGCCATTGATAAAAGACCTTGGGAGCAAAGTGAGCTTGTGTATGAGATCTTGGCAACCAAAAGAATGTTTTGTTATCATATTTAGGTGCTAATATTCTGTCAGACAACAAACTGAACTCTCTTTTGCTTTGGGGACTGCATAAAATTCTTGCACAAGTTTTTCTTCATGACAGTAATTTTCAGTGCACTCTTATAAAATGCACACTAAATTTATACTTATTTCATTATTGTCCTGCTACCTATAGCTGCTTCTCAATTGCTTCCATCCTCTGTTTCCTCAAATATCTTTTGGTTAACTTAAAAATTGTGCAAATTTCTACTGTGTTCTACATAAATTGGAACTAATCTATCTACAAATTGGTTAACATAAATTGGAACTAATCTATCTACAAAACTCTTTTTGCGTGTATTACACATGGAAATTCTTCCTTTCCGTTTACATTTGAAGGGCTAACACGTATTCCATGCTGAAAATGGAATTCTGTTAAAAAATGCATTCCATCCTAATCATGGAATTCTATCGAAAGACGTATTGCTTGAATACAACATTCTCTGCATTCTGTTAAAATAAAATACTAATTGCTTGAATATTTGCATAGTTTTTTATATATTAATAATTGTTATTATTTTAGTAAAGTTATCAAATACTAATTGTTGATTTAATTCTAGTTATTATTATAGAGCTTTTGAATTTGATTGTGTTAGCAAGTATTTTACCATCAACGTTTGGGATCACATTTTATGATCCATCATCAGTATGAAAGAGAGCTAAAGGATGTGAAATTTCAAATGTAATTGTACAAATTTCAAACATGATCTGTCTAGATTAAATCTAGATAGCTTAGAGTTTGGAGGAATTGTATACTATTTGAAGTACATGTACAATATTTCTACCAAAAGATTTGTGCAATAATAGGAACTTCTATTTGAAATGTAAAATCAACCCTTCTCAAAATACAATTTCTATTGTCCATATACTAAATCTAATTTTTTAATTTGGTAGATCTTCAAAAAGTAAATCTAAAATAAAATTACTAAGGGATAAATTCAGATTGACTAAAATAAAGTTAAAGTTATTCATATTTAGGAAAAAGAAAATTTATATGATCTTTTTTTTGAGATTTCACTATGTAGTTTTAAGTAAATCTTTGTTGATCTAAATTTTATGAGTAGTTTCTCGTGAAAATCTATTTTTTGTGATGTTTCTGATAGAGGTGAAGCATTAGAGTTTCTTAGGGGGTTTCATGAGAAAAATTAGCTCTTGTTTTATTAATTCATTTCTCTATCACGTGTGTCTATGAAAGATGATATCTAAAACATCACTCCCAGTAATGCACACAAATAATCTATCAATGGTTGAAGCTCCACTTAAGGTGAATTAATCATACTATTAATTTTTTATGTTAAAAAGTGACATGAAGGTGAAAGACGTTGTAGTAAGGTATCTTGCTAGGATATATATCCTACCTACAACATAACATCAACATAAACACTTTAAATTATTTGTGTAGGAGCCACCCCCAAAGCATTATATTTAAAGTGGGCAAGAGAATGAGGGACACTATAATAGTATTAATGAAATTTCATTTAGATATCAAGTCTTAAAAGATTAGATGCAAAAAGAATCAGATAGTAAACCTTCACACAAAGAAAGTACAAATTGTAGGAATACGAACAATGTATATCTAAACAATATCTAACCTTTGAAGTTGGACAAGATCTTTATTTCCTTTTTGGTTACAATGAATGGTAATGTTTCTTAATAGGAAGTAGATGCCATTGAAAATTATTTTCAATTGGTCTTGAAGCTATCCTTGAAGAACATTTTTTTGTTGTTCAACATTACTTTCAAATCTCCTATTGATCCACTCACATATCCCTCCTTGGAAACAAGAAGAATGAAATTTGATGTTATTGATGATTCCAATGAACCAATGGAGACATATTTCCTACATCTATTGGCTCCTTTCTATATTGGATTCCTTGATGAAGTTTTAGTTGACAATTTGAATGTAAATATCATTGACCTATGTCTATACTAAAACCATTTCCACCTCCTCGTCTCTAAGGAAATAAATTAGATTGGCTACTAAAATAGAGGCAAGGTTACTAATGGGTCAATGCTAAGAAAAAACCATTATAAAAGGCTATTGAAGAAAAATTTATAAAACCATTGGAATATAAAAGTGAGACATTGTAGTAAGTAGGTATAGGAGATGGTGAGAAAATACACAGAACACTCATGGAAGGAGGTATGATGGGAGGTGCTTCTTCTGGTAAATATATTGTTTCCTCAGGGTACCTTATGCTTACTAGACAACTGTTTGGTGATATGGAGGTTCCTTGGTGGAAGAAAGTTTGGAATCCCTCCTTATGGCCTAAGTGTAATTTCTTCCTCTGGTTGGTGGCTCACAATAGGTGTCTTACTTGGGATAATCTCTTGAAGAGAGGACTCCATGGCCCTTCCATTTATGTTTTATGCAGTAATGATGAGGAGTTTGTTTCTCACCTCTTCTTTCAGTGCTCCTTTGTTAGACAGATCTGGTACTCTTGGTGGTCTGCATGGGGCTGCCCTTGCTGGCATGTTTCCTCTTTGTTTGAGTTCTGGAATCTCTTGGGACCTTCCCCGTCTAGATCCTCTTTTCTCCAAGTTGCTTGTACTACTGGCCCTTCCTTTATTTTATGGCATGTTTGGCTTGAAAGAAATATGAGGATCTTTAAGAGTGTTAGGCTTGGGATTGTACACCTTTGGGGGAAAATTGTTCATTCTCTTCATGAAATAGTTATGGAAAAATGTGATTTGTTTGGAGGTCTGGACCCTAGAGATGTTGGTATTTGCACCTACCTTTCTTTTCCTTTGCAGGATGGTGTTCCTTTGTTGGTCTCGCACCACCCTCGAAGGAGAGCTGGATATCGCTCGTAGCATGTTAATCATGAGGGGCACTAGACCCCTCCTTCACCTAGAATTCTTAACATTAACATTGATGGATCTTCTCGGGGAAGTCTTGGTCCTACAGGCATAGGGGGAGTGGGGCGCAACAACTCTCAAGAAGTTCATTTTCTATTCTCTATCTACAAAGGTTCTCATACCAATAATCTTATGGAGGCCTTGGCCATCCAGGTTGCAGTGGAGCAATGTTGCAAGTAGGAGTGGTGTAGGATCATTTGCAAGACAGACTCGCAAGTGGTTGTCAACTTATTGAATAGAAAAGAGTTATCAGATGTTGACTGGCATTCGGCTTTGGTTATTAAGTAGATCACTGAGTTATGTCGGGCCCTTGACTCTATCATTTTTTCCCATATCCCTCGGGAGTGGAATGGTGTGGCCGACTGTTTGGCTAAGTGGGCATCCGAGTATATGCAGGATTGGAATATTATGGATCAGAGGCATCTTCCCCTTGAATTATCTCATGAATTGGATCAACTTGTTGCTTAGGATAAAGCTCATTAGTGCTCTTTGTATTTTTTGTTGTCCCTTTTATTGTATTGTTCTCTTTGGATTTCAATATATTTTATTGTATTGTTCTAAGCAAATCTTGTAGAAAAATCTTTGCTAACAAATATGTATGTCTAGTGTGGATTTCAATTTACACATTACAATCGAACATAAAGAGCTTCTTTGACTTAATTGCAAGCAATACATATATTCTCTTCTTCCATTTCTCTTTAGGTCTTTTCCATCAACATATTTCACATTGAATATTATTTGATTTCTAGTCCTCAATTAGGTTATTCGCATTTTCATTCTCTAAATGATATTTGGCCCTTAATTAGGCTATAAGAATCTTCATTCTCTAAATGATATTTAGTTCTTAATTAGGCAATGGGCATCTTCATTCTCTAATTGATACTTGCCTCTATATAGGCAATTCAGTGGCAATTGCATATAAGACTAAATTCATCAAAAACAATGTTCCCTCCCGCCCCCCTTTTTTTTTTCTCCCAACATCTTTTGAAAAATAGCCATGCAAAATTTATCTATAAGAAAAGCCTTTATGTGTTTGTTATTAATTTGGCATATATTCAAGTTGATATTTCATTTTCTCAGCCACATATTATTTTTTTACATCTAAGAGGTCTCTTTATTTCATTCAAGTTATATTTTTTTACATCTAAGAGGTCTCTTTATTTCATTTGGGCCTTATGCTATCATGTTGTTGTCATATGTAAAGATTGAGACTACATCCTATGTCCTAGGTCATGGTACCTTGTCACAAAACTTTTTGATTCATTTCTAAGTGGACTGTGACATCTAGCACAATAATCCCTCCAAAAGGGGCCAAAATATGAATGTGTGTGAGTGTCAATTCCTTCCATTTGTGATTTTATCCTAATATTTTCATTTGACCATTAGAAGTTGACCTAAATTGAGAAATACTTTGAGTACCATATATAAGGAAATCATTTATCATTCAAAACTTGTAATTCACATTTCATTCTATTATTTTAATTTAAGACTTCTAATCATTCAAGAGAAAAAATGAGTACAAGGAGCATCAATCTACAACAACTTATCTTAAAGTATATTTTCATGATGGATTTTGTTATGATTTGTGATTTTATTAACACTTGGAGGACATAAATAAAGAGCACTGCATCACCACCATTATAATTCCTAAGATATAATCTTGTCAATTTAACATATCATCTATGCTTTAGCCTCTACCCTAGTGGGGGTAAACTTGTTGGAAACTTGAGTTGTTATGTTTTGTTTTGATTTATATCAACCTATCTTATGTTGTCATTGTTGTTACTATGTGTTGTTGATGGTCTAAAAGTGAGTGTCCTGGTATTGTTGTGTGGTTTGGTGAAGATGTTGAGGTGCTTCTGGAACGTTGGGGTAGTGAAATTTTTTTGTATGTAGGAAACAATATTTATGTAGGAAAGAGTTTTTAATATCCTAATAGAAGAATCCTTTGCATTCCTCTAGTATGTGAAGATTAAGGGGTGTAGTTCTTGAAATAATTTTTATGATCTGCATGTTGTACTATCAAGTTTACAAGCTCTCTATTTCTCAAATGGTAGAGTTGGTTATTGTTGTTTCTGATAGTGAGGCTATTTTTCAGAACTGGTTTGGAGAATTCTTGGTGGCTTTTAGATATCTGAATTCAAGTGTTGTGATTTAGAGATGCTCATTTAGTTTGTATAGTGAACATCTAGTTTAGTTTTCTTGTGATGGTTTGATTGTCATATGAATTTATGGTGTTCTGAGTTTAGTGTTGTCAATTGGTGTGGTTTTTAATTGACTATAGTGGTCTATCCTACTTGGACATATTCTATTTTTGTGAGTTTTCTTTCAAGAATGATTCTGGTTAGTGTTTTGGGTCTCACCATGACATTTGGAGATATGTGATGTGTAATTTATATTGGAAGATAGTTTTGGGTTGATTGGTTAACGTGCTTTAATGTTTATCTACATGTTTCATTTGATGTCAATCTTGAAGGATGTGTTAGAATGTGTGCTTCATTGGAATCATTTGGAAATAATGTGTTGTGATGTATTTGGGTCCTCTCTATCTCCTTGAGTGGAGTAGAATGAATATTTTAGGTTTAGTTGGATGATTTTATATAACATTGTTTATTTTATTTGTGGTTGACCTAGTCAAGGGTTTTAATGGATAGTCTTGTTTATAAAGGAGTGCGGATGTGTGAGTGAAGGCATGGGATACATGTGAATTGACAATAAATGGATGTAAATTATTTGCAAGCAAATTTGATGTTATAGATGTGTCAAATCCAGTTGCAAAGATCTTTGATTATGATATCTTCAGTGTGACAGTGTTTTAAGATAGTGTTTGAACTCAGGTGTGTTTTCCATGATATTGGTCGCTTGACATAGTGGTTCAAGGACAATTTCATGATTAGAAGATATTGTTCATTTTAATTCAGCTATTCCTTTCTTTGTTAAAAGATAGTGAGTCTCTTAGCAGATTTTTGTGTCTTTCCTTGAGTTAGTGTGTCTCAGTTTTGCAAGTCATTTGTATCTTGACCTAAGGTTGTGCATATTAGTTTTACAAGTCATATTAGGGGAAATGTGTTCTTGAGGCAACATTGTGATAAATTATATTCATATTGTTAGTGTGATTCTCACCATGTTTTTTCCTTTCTTAGGACTTTAAAGGTAAATTTTGTGTCCATGTGTTTGTTATGCTTCCATGATTTATTACTATTGTGATCATCTAGGTGTGGTTTGAACTTTAAAGTTGAAAATTAAGCATTTTAATGTTTGCATTGATTCGACCCCGATGTAGTGTTGTGGTGTGTTCAAAAATTGGTATCAAAGTGAGGTTTCTCTTAAGAAGCTTAATTACTTGAGGAAGAACAGAATGACACAAGATTTTACCTACAAATATCCAAAGTTCAATGACACAAATTATTCTTATTGGAAAGAAAGGAGGGAATATCACTTAGCAACTGTGCCAATTGAAATACGTGAAAACTTTAAGAATAGCTATATTTCTCCTTATAATGGTCCTAAAACTCCTAATGAAATCAAAACATATGAGAAAAATTCAAAGACTATAGTTGCGATTATCACTTATTGGAATGATTTAGTGTTTAGAAAAACTAGAGGTGTGAAATTAGCTAAAGAAATTTAGGAAAAGTTGAAGAGTGTATTTAAAGGTGATGAAAAAACAAAGCAAGCTAGGATTACAAATCTAAAGCACAAGTTTGGGAATGTGAGGATGTTTGATGATAAATATATTGAAGGCTATATTAATCAAGTGAATTATATTGTAAATGCACTAAGGGGTATTGGTGGAACACTAGAAGAAAGTGAAGTTGTGAAGAAGATAATGGCAACATTTACCAAAATCTATAAATATAAGAAGTGTACTATTGAGGAAAGTCATGGTATGATTAAGTACACCATGGATCAACTTCTTGATTCACTATTCATATTTGAGATTGTTGAATTGAATAACATCAAAGAGGAAAGGAAAGAAGCCACATTCAAAGTTACAAAGAAGCTTGAAGAAGAACTAGAAGAAAATGAAGACATGCATGAGATTGTAGTAAATTTTTTGAGAAGATTGAAGAGAGGAACTATACAAAGGTAAATTACAACTAAATTTTTTTAATTGTGTTAGAATTGGTCATTATGCTTCTATATGTATGTACAAATTAAATTATGGTAGAATACCTAATGATGATATGGAAGGAAAGGAGAACTACATAGGGAATTATAGAAATAAGAAAAGAGATGGTAGAGATAAGCAAAAGAAGAGTTTTTGTTCAACACATATCTACTCATCTAAAGAAGAAGACAATGATGACTCAAATGAAGAATAATTTTTCTTGGCTATAGAAGAAAAGAATAATGAATGGTTTGGAAGTCTGGAAGATGTGAAGAATACTGAGAAAATAGAGAGTGTGAAGATTTCACTACATTCAAAAGTGGAATCGAAAGCACATATCATTGTCTCTAGATGTCCAAATCATATGACTAGTGTTAGAGGTAAGTTTATAGACCTTGAGAAGTATGATGGTGGATCATTTAAGTTTGAAGGAGAGGAAGTTTCACCTATTTGTGGAAAAGGAAGCGTCTCTATTAAATATAAGCATAAAAATGATAATGTTTATTATGTTAAAAGTTTGAGACATAATCTATTGAGTGTGAGTGAGATAAGTAGTAAAGGTTATAAGGTCATTAATCATGGAATTAGATGTGAAATTTGAAAAGGAGGGTCTAAAAGACTATTTATAGAAGGTATTAGGAATAATGGAAATGTGTACTATGTGAAGGATAATAGAGGAAGTAGTTGTTTGTTGGCATAGAGTAGTGAACGTTGGTTGTTGCACAAAAGAATGGGGCCATATCAACTTTGATAAAATGGTGAATATTAGTTCTAGCCATATTGTGAGAGATTTACCAAGAATTATTAAACCTACTGATACTCTAAGTAGGGAATGTCAATTGGAAAAGAAAACAAAGATGAGGTTCAAAAAAAAGGAGTATGCTACTTCGCAATCTTTTGATTTGGTTCATACAGATCAATGTGGACCTACAAGGACAAGAGGACTAAGAGGAGAAAGGTATTTTATGTTACTTATTGATGATTACTCTAGAATGACATGGGTTACTTTTGTTTGAGGAAGGTCTAAATCTTTAGATAGATTTAAATTATTCAAGTCAATTATTGAGAATCAAATGGATGGCAGAATCAAATGTTTGAGGTCTGATAGAGGAGGAGATTTTGCATCAAATGAATTCAATAAATTTTGTGAAGAACATGGTATTAGGAGGCACTTTTCTACTCTGAGGACTCCTCAACAAAATTGTTTAGTTGAAAGGAAAACTTTTTTTTTTTTGAGATGGCTAGAACTATGTTGAAAGATGACAAGCTACTTAATGTGTACTGAAAAGAAGTTGTGCATACTACTATTTATCTTCTTAACATAGTATAAATCAGAGTGAACCTTAGAAATATGCCTTATGAACTTTAGAATGAAATACCTCATATAGTTTTAAGTACTTCATAATATTTGGAAGCAAGTGCTACATAAGGATAGATGAAGAAGATCTAGGCAAGTTTGATGCAAGAGCAGATGAAGGAATCTTTTTGGGATATATCACAAATAACAAGGATTATCGGTGTTATAATAAGAGCCTACAGAAGATTGTGGAATGTATAAATGTGAAATTTTCTCAAGAATAGTTCTGAAACTGAGAGAACATCTGAACCTAAGACTGAAATTGAAATTATAGCAATTGCTACAAAAGAGAATTTTGATGTATAGACTTGAGGAAGAGACTAATATGGAAGAAGAAGAACTTGAAAAAGATCTTAAAATATAAGCAAAGTATGCGTGAAAGAATCATTTAGAAGATCAGATCATTGGAGACAAGAGTAAAGATGTTCAAACAATAAGAAGACTTATAGAATCTAGTGAACAACAAAAAATTATTGTTTCCTATCTTAGGATGAGCCAAAAACCTATGTGAAAGGTAGTAAATATGAGAGTTGGATAAAATCCATGGAAGAAGAGTTAAATCAGATAGAAAAGAATAACACATGGGAATTTATACCTAGATCGGCGGACAAAAATGTGATAGGAACCAAGTGGGTATTTTTGAACAAGTTGAACGAAGATGGAAAAAGATAGAAACAAGGCAAGGCTAGTATAAAAAGGTTATTCACAAATTAAACACATATATTATGAGGAGACATTTTCTCTGATAGCAAGGATGGAAGCTATAAGGATGTTACTTGCATTTGTAGCTCATAATGAATTTAAGGTATATTAGATGGATGCCAAGTCAGTATTCTTGAATGGAGAACTTGATGAAGAAGTATACATTGAACAACTAGATGGGTTCAAGCTATCAAAATATCTGAATATGGTATTCAAATTGAGGATAAGAAATAATTGTATGGTGTTAAGAAAGCTCCTAGAGCTTTGTATGCAAGGATGTATAAGTATTTGTTGATAAATATATGTAGCAATCTTTATTTCAAAATTGAAGGCGATATATTATTGATTGGTGTTGTGTATGTTGATGATATCATATTTGTAGGAAATGATAGTCTATGTAGGAAATTTGTAGAGGAGATGCAAAAGAAATTTGAGATGTCTATGATAGGTGAGTTGTCATGTTTTCTTGGTCTTCAAGTTCCTGAATTAGAAAAAGTCATTTTTACTTCTCAAACGAAGTGTATCAAAGAAATTTTAAAGAAGTTTGAGATGGATGATTGCCACCCCTATGGATGTATTGGTTGTAATTTAAGCAAGGATGATGGATCTCCATATATTTATCAAAGAAGGTATAAATCTATGATTGGTGGATTATTGTATCTGACTACTTCAAGGCCAGATATTATGCAAGATATTTATTTGGTGGCTAGATATTAGGCTAGTCCTAAGAAATCACATAATCAAGAAGTGAAGAGGATATTCATATTTTTGAAAGGGACTCTACATTATGGGTCATAGTATAAGAATGATGGTGATTTCGCAATAAAATTATATACAAATATTGATTGGGATGGATGTGTTGATGAGAGAAGAAGTACAAGTGATGATGTATTTTTCTTGGGAGACAGATTGGTCTCTTGGTTGAGTAAGAGACAAGATTTAGTATCATTATCTACTATAGAGGTAAATACATTACAACAACATCTTGTTGCACTTAGGTCATGTGTATGAAACAAACTCTAAAATATATCACTTGGTAGTGTATGGGAAGCAATTCTTATTTTGTGTGATAATACAAGTGTTATTAACATTTGAAAGAATCTGGTAGTGAATTCAAGGACTAAAGATATTGCAATTCAGTATCATTTCTTAATAGAGAAGGTTGTAGAGAAGAAGTCATATTGGAATATGTACCTACTAAAGAACAAATTGTAGATATATTTACTAAGGAGTTGGAAAAGGATGCCTTTGAGTATCTCTAGCAGAAATTGGGTGTCTTTTCTCCTCCATTTTTAACCTTGATGGATTAAGATGGTGAAATTGTGTAGGGGGGGTTCTAAATTTAATCTTTTTCTCTTGGACTGATGTGGTGGGTTCTCTTATGGGGAGTAGTGAATGTCACAACTATCAAAGTCTTATCAGTAAGGGAGAGAGAGAGTTTAGAAGAGTTTCGCTTTCCTTGATGTCAAAGAGGGAGAGATATACATATTGGGAGATGACAAGTGGGCAAATTATTGGAAACTTTAGTTTAGTGGTCTTTGTTGTTCGCGATGTTGTCATCAATGACAAAGGATCAAATTGTTCGAAACTTGAGTTATTGTGTTGTGTTGCCATTGATGCCACTATGTGTTGTAGATGGTCCGGAAGTGAGATTCCTAGTAATGTTGTGTGATTTGGTAAAGATGTTGAGGTAGTTTTGAAAGGTTAGTATAGTGCAAATTTCAGTATGTAGGAAACAATATTTTTATGGGAAAGAGTTTTTAATTTCTTAGTGAAAAAGTTCTTTGTATTCCTTCAATATGTGAATAGTATCGAGTGTTGTTATAGATATAAGTTTTATTATTTGTGTATGTTGCACTATCAAGTTTATAGGTCCTCTATTGCTCAAATGGTAGAGTTGGTTATTATTGTTTCTAATAGTGAGGTTGTCTATCAAAATTGGTCTGAAGAATTCTTGGTGGTTTTTGGATATGTGGATTCAAGTGATGTGTTTTTGAGGACATGTTCAATTGGTTTGTGTAGTGTTCCATCTCATTTTTCTTGCGATGGTTTGAATGGCATGTGAAGTTATGGAGTTCTATGTTCAGTGTTGTTAGCTGGTATAGTTTCTGGTTGACTATCGTGGTGTAGCCTACTTGGACCATATTCTTTTAGTATGGGTTTTCTTTATAGAATGAGTTTGGTTAGTGTTTTGGATCACACCATGATGTTTGGAGATCCATGTTGTGTAATTTGCATTGGAGGATAGTTTTGGGATAACTAGTAACTAACATGCTTTAATGTTTATCTACATGTTTCATTTGATGCCAAATTTGGAGGACATGTTAGCGCATTTAGTTTTTTGGAATGATTTGGAAAGGATTTGTGGTGATGTATTTGGGTCCTCTCTATCTCCTAAAGTGGACCAAAATAGATATTGTAGGTTTACATGGCCGATTTTATGTGTTACATTAGTTTTTTTGTTTGTGGCCAACCTAGTCAAAGGTTTTAATGGATAATCTTATATATAAAGGAGTGTGGATGTGTGAGTAAAGATATGGGATGGGTGTAAATTGAAAATTAGTGGATTTGAGTGATTTTAAATTAGATTTGATGTTTGAGATGTGTGAAATCTAGTTGTGAAGATCTTTGATGACAACATGTTCAGTGTGATAGTATTATGAGACAGTGTTTGAAGTTAGAGGTGTTTTCCATGATATTGGTCACTTGACATAGTGGTTCAGGGATAATTTTATGATTAAAGATATCTTGTTCATTTCAATTCATCTATTCATTTCTCTGTCAGAGGATAGGGAGTCTCTTGGAAGATTTCTATATCATTCCTTGAGATAGTGTGTCTCAGTTTTGCAAATTATTTGTATCTTTCCCTAAGGTTGTGTACCTTAGTTTTACAAGTCCTCTTAGGAGTAGTGTGGTCTGGACGTAGCATTGTCATATATTATATTCATATTGTGAGTGTGATTTTCACAACAAATTTTTCTTGCTTAGGGTTTTCCATGTAAATATGATGTTAATGTGTTTTATTCTTTCCTGATTTATTACTACTATTATTATATAGTTGTGGATTAAATTTTGAAGATCAAAAATTAAGTATGTTAAGGTCCAGGTTAATTCACCCCCCTATCAGTCCTATGGTGTGTTTAATGCTAAGAGATCAATTTCATGTCATGAATCTTGTTGTGGAGCTGAAAATGCCAACACAGGTATTGAATTAGGCAATCCCTTATATAAATGACATTTTTCCCTCTTCTATGAGTGTAGGTGATAGATTTGCATAAAGTAGAGTGAGAAAAATAATCCCAGACTTTGAACTGAGCTCACCTATCCAAATATTTTAAGTTGAGTTTTGAGGAAATTATCTTTAGAGAATCCCGATCTCAAATTTGAAGCCACAGATGATGAAGATATTTCTCTAGGACTAGGGTGCCTAGTTACATAGTCCATCATTTTTAGTTCTAGATTCCAAATACGGTATCCTCTCTATAGCCCACTTCTATATTTGTACTTCTATGTTGGTTTTATGTTCTGTTTATGTATGTTTATGGTGAAAATTACTAATTTCCCATTTTTTTTTCTAGATCTTGCATCTTCATATCAAACACATATTAGTTCAAAAAGGAAACAATTAGTTATAGTGTTAAACTCTCCTTTTGGAGTAAAGTTGATCCTTGTTGGTTTATCCCTAATGAAGGATGCGTAAATAGTGAATAAGACCTTACTTTGCATTCCTAAATTAAGGATCCTCTTTCCAAGATAACATTTTTAGTGAGCCCAAGATGTTGTATGCTTGCACTACATCTAATTTTCAATTTCAAATTTTATTTTGCATTAAATTTTTAATATATATGCATTCATTTATGAAATATATGCATTAGTTAATTAATAAAATTTCTTTATCAAAATTGTTTAATAATATAGTTAATCATATAATTGTTAATTTCATAAGTTTCTTTGAAAATGTCATTGTGTGCTTAACTAGTTGGCTAAGTTATTTTCGAAATGAATACATTTCATGGATTTGATAGTTTCTTAGCTATTTTGATGACTCTCCATCTCTCTCCTAAACATCCTCATATCCATAAGGATATTTTGAGGCAAGAGGATGATAACACTAGCATCTTTCTCAATGCTTTCACTTTAAATGAAGAAGCATTGATGAAATGTTCTTGTTCCTCTCTCAGAAATTCTCCTACCCATGGGAATATTTTTTAGTCCAATAGGATGATACCAGTAAGACTTCTCGTCAATAAAATTTACCTCCTATTTACTTTAATGATATCCCTTGTAGAGATGAAGTTTTGATGAATCTTTGCTTGTCTCTCTCCTAAAATTGATCTTATTCATGATAATATTTTGGTGCTAGAGGAGGATATTAATAGGAATGTTTCTAATGACATTTCTTCTAAAGATGAAGCTTTAGTGAATAGAGAGCCCAATCAAAGTCAATTCAATGCAATTCACATTTCTGGTCATACAAATGAATATGAGAAGCCTAAAATTATTCTTTATCTTCATCAAGATTCCCCTTAACCTCAAAAAAGACTTATTAATGTTTTAAAGGTTTTAAGAATCCAACTAGACCTCCTAATTAATATCTAAACTTGACAAAAGAACTCACTCAAAGTAATAGGCTTGGTAAAAAATATCATGATTATCATGAAGCTACTCACACATGTATCACTCAAAACAAAAAATAAGATTCAAATGTTCTTCCTACTTCTCAACCTTTTCTCCCTAGACCTCTTCATCTATCAGAGCATGTTGGTATGGAGTACGATCTTCTTGAGTAGCTCCATGCTACTCCAGGTAAGATCTCCTTTTGGGATTTTACTCAAACTTTACCTACATACAATGGATTGCTAAAAAAAACCCTATAGAAGGTAGTTATCTCACCTTATACTGGACCAAATGACGTAATATCCTTACTTTATTGAATGGAAACAACAAATATGGATATTATGTTCTCACAACATTAGCTACCACCTTATAAAATTCAAAAAATCAATATGATCCCCTTATGGTTATTGTGATCATTAATAAAAATAGTATAACACATGCCTTTATATATATATATATATATATATATATATATATATATATATATATATATATATATATATATATATATATATATATATATATATATATGTCTAGAGAATTCCCAGTGCCTTTCGAAAATGAGGATTCATGTGCTACAATTTGGGGGATTTATTCGTATGTTCTATATAGTTCTCTAATTCAATTTTTAAGTGATAGTTTGATTGATTAGTGGAGGTATGGTGTTTTGAGTTCGATGTTGTCAAATAGTTTGGATTCCAGCTGACTATGATATTGTATTATGCTTGGATCATATTCCTTTGGTCTAGGTTTTCTATAGAGGATGAGTATGGTTAATGTTTTGGGTTTCACCATGGTGTATGTAGATCCGCATTGTGAAATTTGCATTGGAGACTTGGTTTTTGGCCAACTAGATAACGCGCTTTAACGCTTATTTACAAGTTTCATTTGATGCTGACTTTCAAAGATGTATCAGTGTGTGTTGTTCATTGGAATCATCTAAAAGGGATAGGTTATAATGTTTTTTGGTCTTCTTTATCTCTTGGAGTGGACAACAATGATTATTATTGGTTTAGGTGACCAAATTTATGTAATATTATGTTAGGATTCCCAAAGATACTGAGAGGGGGGGGGTGAATTAGTATCTGACTAGTTATGGGATTTTCTTAACTTGTTATATGAAAAGCATTTCAAAACTGTGTACCGGTAAACAAAAATTAAAGCAGTAAATAAGAGAAACAACAACAACATGAAAGAAACACCATAACATAGTATTTTTAATGAGGAAACCCAATGTGGGAAAAACCTCGGTGGGATTTGTGACCCACAATATTTGCTTACTGGCCAATAAGAGAATATTACTGTTACAATAGGGTCTTGCACATGTAGTATGGCCAAGTGCCTAGAGCTCACTACTCAGTTACAAAAGAAGTTTCACTGACTTACAAAAAAGGATTATATAAATACAATGTCATATACTGCTTCAGATTAGAATCTACTTTTCCAGGTTTAGTACCGGTTTAAGCTCTGCAATAATCATAAACCCTTATCCAAAATATGCCTTACAATTCGCACATTAGGTCTGCAATAATCCTTCCATATATTTTGTTCTACTAAAAGATCTACAAGATCTCATACTTATATGAGTCATATTACAATCCACCATGTCGGCTTACAAAAGGATTTTACAATTAAATACAAAATACAATTAAACAAAATTCTTGTCGGCAAGGGTGCCGGTAATCAATCTTTTTTAGTGCCGGTGAACTGTATGCCGGTGTAGAGTTTATCAGTGTCGGTTCCTACTGGTATCATATGATTGTAAGGTTGCCATCAATGAAAATACATTCAATAACCTACAATTTCTCATTGGAGTGTGCATTTTCCAACAATCTCCCCGTTTGGCATTGATGGCAACACTCATGAATAAAATCCAAAAGGTTTCCAAAAATGTTGTCCAAATTTTTTTTTCCAAAATTGTCTTACCAAAACTGTGTTATCAAAATGTGTGCTCCCCCTGAGCTGATGATCTCTTCTATAAGGTATTTTTCTCATTCTACTACTCCCCCTTTGACATCAATGACAAAGGTTGTAAAAATGTCAACTTAGTGTAGTTTCAACTTGAACCTTGTACCCAGTTGGTTACAATCTGGAATAGGTCTGCTAGTACCAAATTTAGGCTTTGAGTAAACCTGTTACCATCCTTCAAAGCTGGCTCTGTTCTCTAAATTGTACCAGTGAGGTGATTCATTTTCTCTTCTGGTGTCTTCTGTCCTTGAATAAGTGCCTCTGAGATCTCTTTCCTTAAAGAGAGGAGGTTATCCAATTTAGGATTGAGTCTACATTTAAGTTCTTTTGCTTTGCCTTTTATTCTTTCCTTCTCTTTCTCTAGTTTTCCAAGTTTCTCCTCAAATCCTGCTATCTCCTATTTTATAACTGATATTGGTTCAAATAAACCAATGATATTGTCAGCTATATCATCAATTTCTTTTTGCACTTTGTTGATTTCCTTGTCAATATCTATTGTTAAAAGATTAGTCTTGCAGGTGTCTCTGTATAGTTCCTTAAATTCCATTATTGTTGTGCTCAGTGCTGGTAAGAGGGTGTCAATATGTTCCATGGACTTCTTTATTGTCTCATCAAAGAATTTCTATTTTTCTTTATCCATCTTCTCTTTAAATGTCTCTTCATTTATTTGGTCCACAGTCAGTATATTGTTGGTTATGTATTTAGACAATGTGTCTAGCTAACTCAAAGAATCTTTATTATCTACATTGCACTTGGGTGTAATCAATTTAAGAATAGGTATGGTGTCATCTATAGCCTTGTCAATATCTATTGTTAAAAGATTAGTCTTGCAGGTGTCTCTGTATAGTTCCTTAAATTCCATTATTGTTGTGCTCAGTGCCGGTAAGAGGGTGTCAATATGTTCCATGGACTTCTTTATTGTCTCATCAAAGAATTTCTATTTTTCTTTATCCATCTTCTCTTTAAATGTCTCTTCATTTATTTGGTCCACAGTCAGTATATTGTTGGTTATGTATTTAGACAATGTGTCTAGCTAACTCAAAGAATCTTTATTATCTACATTGCACTTGGGTGTAATCAATTTAAGAATAGGTATGGTGTCATCTATAGCCTTATATGCTAATACATTACAATCTATGATTTTCTTTATGAAATCCAAGAGTACCTCTGTTACACTTGTTGGCCTGAATTCAGTCATTGATGTGCCAGATGTTTGCCCAACTGACTTCACAATCTCCATGTTGTTGGTGGTAGTAACAACTTTGCTTGTTTCGACCTCTGGTAGGTCAGCTTGTGTTTGCATTTCCACTAGCAAAGGTTTAGGCTTTTCATCCAGTTGACGGTGGCACTGTCTCTGTATAAACCTGTGACTACCTGTTTCTCTACTTTTGTCTCTATCAGTTTCACTGTGCTCTCTTTAGCAGGTTTTTCTAATTGTTTCTTAATGTTATCTACCAGTGTTTCTGATGGTTTTCCAGTGGTATCCATTGCCGGTCCTCTGTCTGTGTTGTTTTTTCAATTCTTGCATTGATAATATCACTAACCCCAATCTCAACATTTGCAGTCGATGGCTCAGTAGCCACATATTTCTTCTTATCTTCAGTGGTCTCTTTATCAACCACAATATTGACCTCTTGAGTGTCTATGTTCATGGTATACAAAATTTTGAGACTTAGGATTTGTATTCTCATGAGGAGTCTCCACATTCTCAGTAGCTGGTGAATTATTAGTTAGCATTGGTGGAGTAACTGAAGGTGGTGGCAAATTGTCTGTTACTTTTATATTTGGTTGTCCACCTATTTTTCCTTTTCCTTTGTCCTTATCCTTTTGGTATACCTTAAAGGGTTATGGTCTTTTAGATCTTCTTATTTTTCTTTCTCCACAAATAAGATGTCCCATTTATCAGCTGTTTCTTCAGAGATTTCATTCACTCTATCAACCATTAGACTTACATGCCGGTGAGCACTAGAAAAGACTATCTTGTTTTCTTCACTGACCAGTTCATCAATTTCCTCAACTGATTTCACTGGATGAACAAATAGCAATTTCTCAATCTTAATTTTCTTGTCTAGTTCCATAATGGCTAACCTTTTAGCATCAAGCCACCTATATAGATCACTAGACAAATCATCTACAACCTCTATCAAAACTTTCTTATAAATATCTAGGTGTAAGATGATACTATTTTCTATGCTTTATTTCCCCTCATTTGTAAAAGTATCATACAATTTACTTACATTTGATAAGTTTCCATCATCTGTTATTTCATTCAATAGGTTGTCAAGAGGAGGAATAACCTGTTTTTGCTTTTTCTTTCTAGGTGTCATCTTTTTAGCTTGGGGTCTCACTGCTTGTTGTTTCTTTCTTGCCTTCTTTGGTGTAGGTGAGGGTGCCGGTGAGGGTTTTCTTTTTCTTTCTACCCTTTTGAACTCATCCGGTATCTCACTGTCAGAAGAAGTTGCAAGCAGGGAAAGATGTGCTTCCAGTTCAAGTCCTTCCAATTCACTTTCCTTAATACCAATTTTCTTTAATACATCTTATTTTATTGATTTTGCCTATCTTGTACCTTTTCTCACTATTTGTTCAGTTTTCTTTACTCTTTTCTCAGATTGGATTTTACTTTCTATGGTCTTTGCATTTCCAAAAACTTTCTCAGATAGTTCCTTAGGTGCTTCAAGGAGGGTTTTTGCATAAGTCTCAACTATGTTATCATCTATCTCATATCCCATCTCAGTGACCCAAATAATCCTAGGGACAACTGCCTCCATCCAGATTTCATTTTTCTTGATCACAAAACATATCTCTTTTTGATATTTATCAACAATTGCTTGAGATAGCTCTATTCTTGTCTTCATTCTAGCCTTCAGTGCTTGAAAATGTTCATTTATATTTTTCTCCCTGTCTTCTCCCATGTTGTTCAATATATCTAACAGTTTCTTTCCTACTGGTATGTCAAAACCAAAGTCTTTCCTACCAATACCGGGTACTTCCTTGGTAATATATAGCATTAAGCACATAAGCAAGTTACCAAATCTGAAATTTCCCTTCTTATCACCTTTGATTTTCTTCAAGTTGTCTATCAATTCATCTTTAAGCCATTCACAAACATGAATTCTTGCATTGTCATTCACCATGTCATATGCACTTTTAATACATAAACTGGATACTAAGTTTAGTTTATTTGCATGTGTAGCCTTATAACCAAGAATCATACTGACAAAACTAACATTGATGACTTTCACATCATTGACTCTTAGGGATCTTTTGTCAAATGTTGCACTGGTTAAGGTCATCACAGTGTCATTTGAAACCTTTTTAGTTCTATCAGGCCTACTACCGATAGAAGGTAAGCCTATCACTGCCCTAACTACTTCTTTAGTGATCTTGTGGATGAAATATAACCAAAATAATTCACCATGGACTCTGCTCAGGACTATCCTTATCACATCTTTAGGAAAATCAGGGATACTAAGGATGTCCACAAAACCTAGGGTTTCCACTACCTTGTGTTCCAGTTTAATATTACCATTTACATCAAAAATTATAGTCCTATACATGTTCTTTATTTCATCATCTCCTAGCTCCTCAATATGACAATGCATGTATATTCTAGGATCTTTTGCATAAACTACTCCCTTAGGTATTTTCAAAAATGCTCCTAGGGTATCATCTTTCTTCGCAATTTCGGAAATAAGTTTGAACACGGGTCTAGGGCGCTTGATAACTTCAATCACAGTAGGGTTCGCAATAAATTCTGGTGTAGATGAGGAAGCCATAGTTATAAATACCTTAATCTTCCTTTAGGATGAGTGCTTGGATGAACTGCTTCACTTTTCGCTAAGGATGCCTTCACTTAGGATTTTCACACTCTCTGGAGATTTAAATGCTTGGTGAATGGAAAAAGGAACCAAAACACTTTCTTTATAATGTTATTTTCTTCAACTACCACATTTAATGCCTCTCGGTTAAGTCAAAACTTAACTCATTTTCCGGTAAGGAAGTAATTCAACTTCTTACCATAAACCAAGGGTAAATTAGCATGTTTTTCAATTTGTTGCCAAACCCCCAAAGGATTTTCTTTCAGTTAGATGAAGAGTCTCCTGCCGGTGGAGTGCTACTTTGTTTTGCCAGTGAAGGAGTATTTCTATCAACATTCTGATTTGACTTTCTAATCCATTGCTTTGAGAATTCTTGCTTTACCTCTTCAACTTTTTCTTTACCTTTCAAGTTGGGTCCTTTGTTATTTGTCAGTGATGTCTTACTTCTACAAAATTTTGCAATATGTCCAATCTTGTTGCAAACATAACAAGTCACATTGTTTTTCTGAATAGCTTTCCCATATCTTATGCTGGTATGTGTTCTACATTGATTAGATAAGTGTCCAAATCTCCCACAAACATAACATCTTACACTCATTCTGCAATTTTCTGAATTATGACCAACTTTGTTGCATTTAGAACATTGACTGGTGCATGTATTAGTGTTCTGATAATTTTTAGATCTACACTGTTTTGCTCTATGACCATACTTGTTACAGTTAAAGAATTTTGCATTAAATTTGTAAGCATTAGGTTGTCTTACCGGTTTACTATGATCATGATTGTTTGCAGTACTAGAGCTTTCACCAACTTCAAAGCCAAGGCCATTTGTATCACCATTAGGTTTCTGATTCTTCAACATGTTATCAAGTTCTTCTAAACTTTTCTTGAATTTCTCCTTGTGTTGATTTGTAGTAGCCAATTCATTTTCCAAGATTCCTTTCTGTCTCATGAGTTCAATTCTGTCATTTTGTATATGCATCAAATCTGTCTTTAACATATCATTTTCATGACTGAGTCTTGTTTTTTGATTTCCAGCATCATTTAGTCTTCTAACCAAGTCATCTTCATTCTTCTTTCTATCTTCAATGTCTTTACAAAATCTCATAGTCATATCTTGCATCTCATTCTTCATTGTATTGTTTTCTTGTCTCAGTTTGTTCACCAGATCATTAAGAGTTTCCTTTTCATTGTCATCATTCTGCATTTTTTCACAAAGTTCTATTCTCTTATTCCTTGCAATAGTGAGATTTTCTTGAAGACCTTGAATGATATCCTATGCAGCCTTCAGATCATCTTCAAGTTTGATATTCTTCACCCTTTCTGCATCATAGTCTGAAAGAGTTGTTTCCAATTGCTTTCTCAAGTTTTCCATCTCTACCAGTGTCAGAATCTTCCTCGAGCTATTAGGCTTTTGAAAATAGAGGACCAAGCTCTGATACCAATTATTAGGATTCCCACAGATACTGAGAGGGGGGTGAATCAGTATCTGACTGGTTATGGAATTTTCTTAACTTGTTATATGAAAAGCATTTCAAAACTGTGTATCGGTAAACAAAAATTAAAGCAGTAAATAAGAGCAACAACCACAACATGAAAGACACTGCTCAGTTACAAAAGAAGTCTCACTGCTCAGTAAATAAGAGCAACAACCACAACATTTCAAAACATGCAGGAAGGCCAAGTGCCTAGAGCTCACTGCTCAGTTACAAAATAAGTCTCACTGACTTACAAAAATGGATTATACAAATCCAATGCCATGTACTGCTTTTGATAAGCATCTACTATGCTAGGTTCAGTACTGTTTTAAGCTCTGCAATAATCATAAATCTTTATCCAAAATCTGCCTTACAATTTGCACATTAGGTCTGCAATACTCCTTCCATATATTTCCTTCTACTAAAAGATCTACAAGATCTCATACTTATATGAGTCATATTACAATCCACCATGTCGGCTTACAAAAGGATTTTACAATTAAATACAAAATACAATTAAATAAAATTCCTGTCGGCTAGGGTGCCGGTAATCAATCTTTTCGGTGCCAGTGAACTGTATGCTGGTGTAGAGTTTGTCGGTGTGGGTGCCTGCCAGTATCATATGACTGTAAGGTTGCCATCAATGACAATACCTTCAATCACCTATAATTTCTCATTGGAGTGTGCATTTGCCAACATATTATTTATTATATCTATGATCAACTTATGTAATATTATTTATGTTTTATGATTTTTATTTTTTTTAATCATATTTATTTCTAACAATTCATCTGCTATTATAAAGACTGCCTATGAAGCAATTTTTTCTCCTACTATCCCTCACGACGTTTCAAATCCCACAGAGCAAGCACATCTAGAAACAGGAATCCATGTTCCTACTAAAACAATCTCTACTCTTGCTACCCACTTTGCGAAGGCTAGTGCTGCCCACATTGGGCTACACATGGCTAAAAGAGAAGGTTTTAGGAAGGTCTAGTTGGAGTCTAACTCACTAAACACTATCAATTGTCTGAATGGGCACACAGATCCTAGCTGGACAATTGCTAATCTAATCAAGGATTGCCAGGATATAATAAATGAGTTGGATGAATTCAAAATTTTGCACATCTTTCAGGAAGGCAAAAAAGTGGTGGATCTACTGGCCAATATGGTAGTGGGCTATGTGGTGGCTAAATGGTGGAGTAGTAGGGATCCTTTCCCAAAAAACTTGTGTGATCTGGCTTGTGGTGATTCCACTCACTTACGGTAATCAATGAATTTTAATCATGATTTGATTGAGTTGTTGGGGAAATGGTTGCTTTTTGTTTTCCCTATCCGAAGATCTAGAAACTTCCCTTGTACTTCGATTTTCTATCTAATTGTGTGGCCCATTTCCTGCTATTAGTCGAAGACTTTTCTGGTGTGGCCCATTCCTGCTACTGTTCAAAGACTTCTTTGGTGCGGCCCATTTCCTGCTATTTGGCAACCCAGATCATTATGGGTGGGGACAAGAATAGGCAAGAACCACCTACTTTTGAGAAATGGAAGAAAAACAAGGAGGTGTGGCAGGAAATCATTGATGGGGAAATTGTCCCCTTCTCAGAATGACTCCATGGCCCTTCTCCTCTGCTCATGGAAACCTTTGTCATTGGGTGGAACAAAGGGGTTATGAGGGCTTATGGTGTTGATTACCATCTAGATGAAACCCTAGTGGCAATAGTTACTAGTCTCACAATGAATGGTAGAAAGTTCTATAGAGACAGGAAAATAGGGGAGGAAGACTTGGGGATTTTTTTTTACAAAGACAAGGAGTGCTCAAGAGTTAACAAAATGGCTAATGGTGGCTACAACAGGAATGATATTATGGCTCCCTAGGTGGACATTACAGAGTTCATCATGAGGTATGTTAGGATTGATGGCAGATATGCCAGTATCTTTTCCTACCATTTTACCATTTTGAACCATTTTAGGCATGGTAAAATCATTTCTATTCCTTTCTATCTGGCCTCCTCTTTAGAGAATAGTCCTGAAAAACATATGGAGAACCCAAATAATCCTATTCTCCATGAATGGATTATTGTGCTCATCATGGAATACACTAAGACCCTTGAAGTTGTTCCCTCTCTATCTGAGAAATGCCAACATACTAATATTCAGGAAGTCTCTAACTCGGAAATGGATTTGGAGGATAGTGGGGATGCCATTCCTTTTGATGACCTTGATTATAAGCCAATGGAAGAAGGTGAGATGACAGTCACCCCTGGTATGTTTAGCAATAAGAATCCCCCCAGATGGGCGACCAACAAATATAAATCTACCAGCAAGCTGATTTCTAAGGCTGAGCCTCTTTCAAAAAAGAAGAGGCTTGCGGCTAAGGGCTATGGTCCGAAGACTTTGAACTAGGAAATTAAACTGGACATTCCTATTAACATCATGAAGGAAAATCAGGGGACTATACCTAAATAAGTGGACAGCGGGTTACAAAGGAATGGTACTCTGATGAACCTGGTGATGGAAGCGATCAGAAGCCAATAGAGCTGCTAGAAGTGGGTGGAGAGAGAAATTGATACCCTCAAAGTTGGGGTTAAGGAGATAATTGATATCTTCACAGCTTCGCTAGAGCCTAGAAAATCTAAGAAGCTAATGATTATGATCGAGAAGCTATCCCAAGATGTCGAGGTTATGAAATGCAAACATGAACAAAGA
Organism: Cryptomeria japonica; assembly: GCF_030272615.1. Taxonomy (NCBI): domain Eukaryota; kingdom Viridiplantae; phylum Streptophyta; class Pinopsida; order Cupressales; family Cupressaceae; genus Cryptomeria; species Cryptomeria japonica. Next base: position 1,409,762 of record NW_026728840.1, read on the forward strand.
ATTGAAAAGGTGGAATAGTCTATGGTGGAGATAAAGAAAAACCTCAAGAACCTAGTCGACACATGCAAGGAGACCATGAATAATAGTATGGAGGGGCTCAAAAAGATCACTGTCATGGTTGCAAAATACAGATCCATTCATAGTGAACCTACAAAAGATCTTGGAGGTGAAGACATTGTTGCTGGAGGCAACAAAATCACAGGCCCTAGTTCTAGGACCAGAAGCAGGAGCAATAATAAAGGCACCTCTAGATTCATTATGGAAGAGTTGGAGTAAATCAATAAGATTACCATCCATAAGAACAAGAAGCTGGTGCACTCTCTTATTCGAGTGCTTTTGTTTTGTTGTCTGTGTCTTTTTTCTTTCATGCCTATTCTTGGGTGCTCCCCTGTTTTGCTATTGGTTTCCGTTTGTTTGGTTGATGGCTGGATTTTTTAAAATTTTTGGTTTTGGGTCCATGTAAAACCCGTTTATCTTTATCAAAAACTTAGTTAAGGGTTTTGATGATTATCTTGTATATAGAGGAGTGTGAATGAATATGTGAAAGTGTGGAATGTGTTTGAATTGATGTGAAGTGTATGTGGGTGATTTGCAAGTAGATTGAATATTGGAGATGTGTGAAAGATTATTGTAAAAGAGCTTTAATGATGATATCTTTACTGTGACAATATTTAAAGATTGTGTTTGAATTCAGATGAGTTAACCATTCTATTGATCACTTGACATAATTGTTCAAGGATGATTTAATTATCGGGAGATCGTGTAAATTTTAATTCAGTTAAATCCCCTTCTCTACCAAAAGATAGTGAGTCTCTTGGAAACATTCTATATATTGCCTTGAAATAGTGTGTTTTAGCTTTGCAAATCATTTGTATCTTGTCCTAAGGTTGTGTGCCTTAGTTCTACAAGTACTCTTAGGATTAATGGGTTCCAAAGGCCTCATTGTAATAGATTATATTTATATTGTGAGTTTGATTCTCATTGGGGTTTTTCCTTGCTTGGATTTTCCATATAAATATAGTGTTCCTATATTTGTTGTTCTTTATGATTTTATTATTTATTTCTATTGTGATAATGTGCTAGTGGTTTAAGGTTTGAAGATAAAAAATTAAATATTTTGAGGTCCAAATCGGTCCACCCCCTATTAGTCATGTGGTGTGTTCAACACAGCATACTATAGACTTCAATTAATCATATGCATAATCCTAAGGCAAGATAAAATGAACTTGGATTGTTGAAGCTCACTGCTTCAGGGTAAGATACAAAATATGCACAAGATACCAAAAGGACACACTATCTTCTAAAGGAACAAGATATTCTTGTCATGAAACTTCTCTTGAACCACTATGTCAAGCAAACAATATCATGGAAAACACATGTTCACACAAATTCATTATCTCAAAAACTGTCATACTAAAATATATAGTCATCAAGGCTCATCACAAACTAAAATTAATAGTTTTGCTTCTCTACATATGCTTTGACATCATTCACAATCAATCCATATATCAATTCACACATATGCACATGTATATATACTAGGTTATTCATTGAAACCCTCAACTAGGTTAGCCACAAACAAAATATACACATCAATTATGAAAAGTTGGATATCATGACCAACTGCACTAAATTTGATCCACTCCAAGAGATAATGGGAACCCAAATACATCACAACTGTTCTTCCAAATTTGATTCCAAGGGGACACACACACTAACACATCCTCCAAAGTTGGTATCAAACATAATGTGTACACAAATAATAAAGCATCTTAACCAGTTAGCCCAAAAACACCATCCAATGCAAATTACTCATCGCAAATCTTCACACACCATGGTAACCACACTACACCCTTTCAATGAAACTTATTATAGGACAAGCTGTAATAACCATCTCCTTTGATCATTTTAGTTCTTCAATAACTTGTAGATTTTACAACTTCAGACATCTAGTAATAATAATCCTCTCTAGGAACATTAAAAATTTGATGCCTTCTATTTTATGTAGCCTCATACAAGCTAATATGAAGATTATTTTCAACTCCTTCAATTCATTAAACCAAATTAGTCCCTCCGGTTGTCAACATTCCTCGATCCAGATTCTTGTCAACCCCTTCAATTGTTCAATAGATATTATACTTTTCTATTGTGGACAATACATAACCCAGATTCTCCTCAATCCCTTCAATCTTTCAATAGTTGAATATCCTAGAAATTTTTACAATGACTAACAAAAATCCTCTTGAGATAACTACACAACCTAAATTTTGACAACTTTGTCATAGTTCGGCATAATTTTATGTAGAGCATTTCAAGTTCTAGCATATGATTTCTCAACACCTTTATCAACTCTCCATGTATTTGGACAACACTAGAGATTCCTGTGTGGTTATCCCTGTTAAACCAAAATAACCCTCAAACCACAAAAAATGTGCAAAATATTAATAATAAAAAAATTTCTCTATTAAATTTAAAGTGGTATTGAGTAATGGTTCATAGCTTCCATAAAGTTAGAAAATATCTTACCAACTTTGTATGTTCCAAAACCCATCAATTTTATTGTGTCAATAGACACATTTGTAGAGACTTTATTGGACACAATCGAAAAGTTCATTTGTGGAACTTTCATAATATTTACAAAGAACTTGGGAAGAGGAGTCACAACCTACAAAACTTAAAATATTGTGAGAACAATGAAGGAAAAGCAATACAATGAAATAATTAAATACATATGCCTTATCCGACCTTGCCATGTCTCCTTCCATGCTAGCAGATTTCATGTCTCTCCTACTAGGGGACATGGCACCCTCAAATTAGCATTGTAGGAGAATAGAGGATGGACCAATGGTAGAACATAAAAAGTATGGTATAGACAAAGTAATAGTTGAATATTCTTATGTCAGCAATAGACAAATTAGGTTTAGGTTTACAACTTTTTAGTCATGTGTAATTTTAAAATAATTTCTGAATTTTAAATTATCTAGCAATACATATTACATATTATGTTTTAGGATATTTACAAAATAGAAGCAATAAATGTTTAATTAATTATTGATAATATATTGTATAATTCATTAATGTTAAGTGTCCAAATATTAGTGCAAGTATAACCAAACACAAGGGTGGTAATTGACTATAATGGGTAGGGGGTAGAAAAGTGTCATTTTAGACACTTTTATGACTATGCATAATAAAGATATCAAATATAATCATGAGAATTTGAAACATTAAGTTGTCAACTAGAAGAAAAGACTAATTTTTTTATAGCCATTAGATAATCATATATTGAATTTTAACAAATGTACAATTAAAATGCATGGCTACGACTAGAAAACAATTTCCAACACCACAGGACATTGCAAGGTACAACACTTGATATTTTAATCTTTATCATTTCTTTTGTATCGAATTTTCACTAAAAATTAAATTGTCGAGTCAAGATGAAGATGAACTACACATCTCTCATTTACTTATTTACTTTGTTATACCAAAATCAAATTATCTTTTCACCCTTGCACATGGCTTCACGACTATTTAATTAGACTTCGGAGAGCCTACGAAGAACAAAGAGGTTTGCAAAGCTTTGTATTTCTCACTTATCTATTTCTGAGTTCAATACAAAATGAAGGTGAAGATGGGTTTAAGTTTAGTGTGTCCCCTCCTGAAAGATCGAAAATAATTTTTAAAATTACACTCACAAACTGAAAGAGAATTAACACACAAATTCCAAATGAAAATGAATATGCAAACTGTATTATAAAACTGATATTGGAAAAACTCTAACTCTATATTACAATAATATTAATTGCCTTATAGACAATCATTTTCCTAAGAATAGGAAAGAAAAAACTTAAAACGATAAAACTACAAAAAATCTTTTTTATAACTAAAACTATAAAACTTATTCTATCTAGCAGTTATATGAACTGCTGATTCACAAAAAACAAAATCAGTTTTAAAACTATTTTATCAAAAGAAATTAAAAAGAAATCTCCAGCACAACATACTCCAACTCATCGTTCATCCTTATCTTCAAACTCCTCCTGAATGATGAATGCAGGTAAGTCCGATCTGATTTCTAAAAGTAACAAAAGTTTCTACTAGAAGCGCTTTGGTGAAGATTTCAGAAACTTGCTCAGATAAAGGACAAAACTGCAACTCCACTTGTCCATCTTGAACCAAGTCATGAATGTAGTGATCTCGGATCTCGATGTGTCTCATTCTGGCATGAAACATAAGATTCTTTGTCATGGCAATAGTGCTACTATTATCACAATATATGGTGGTTGGATGCTCAGGAACAAAATATAGATTTGTCAATATCCTTCTTATCCATACCACTTAAGAACTTGCCGATGAAGCTGCCATGTATTCCGCTTCTGCTGAAGAAAGGGCCATTGTTGCTTGTTTGTTACTACTCTAGGATACAACTCCAGAGCCAAATGAAAAAACATAACCACATGTATATTTCCTATCATCCACTGAACCAACCCAATTTGAATCTATATAACCAACTAGTTCAAACTTGTCAGTGGGAGAATATTGAATGCCAAAATTCTGTGTACCACTCACATACATCAAGATTCTTTTAGCAGACTGCCAATGTGACTCATGTGGATCCTGCATGAACCGAGAGACAAGGCTCACAACATAAATAATATCAGGCCTACTAGTTGTAGGGTACATGAGGCTACCAACCCAACTCCTGTACCGAGTTGCATCAACCTTGGGACTAGCATCTTCCTTGGTTAGTTTTTCACCAAGGGCTATGGGGGTTGCAAATGCTTTGCATGCCACCATGTTAAAATTCTTCAATAAATCAGCTATATACTTGGATTAGGAAATAAATATACCTTCTAATGTTTGTTGTACTTCTACACCAAGAAAATAGTGCATAAGTCCTAGATCTGACATTTCAAACTCTTGTTTCATTTCTGCTTGAAACTTCTCCATGAGAGCTTTGCTATTACCTATATAAATCAAATCATCAACATAGAGGCAAACTATGAGAATATCATTACCAATACATTGGACATACAAGGTGGGTTCTGAGTGGCTTCTGTTGAATCCTTTCTTCATGAAATAACTATCAATCCTAGAATACCAGGCACGAGGAGCTTGCTTCAACCCATAAAGGTCTTTCTTCAACTTGTAGATTAAGTGTTCTTTTTCTTGAACTTCATAACCAATAGGTTGTTCTACATAAACTTCCTCATCTATTTAACTATTAAGGAATGTTGATTTTACATCCATCTGAAATATTGGCCACTTGTATTGTGTTGCAATAGCCAATATAATCTTGACTGTGTCAAGTCAAGCCACAAGAAAAAAAGTTTCTACATAATCCACTCCAGGAGTTTGTGCAAACCCTTTGGCAACTAGTCTTGCCTTATGGCAGTCTACTGAACCATTTGCATGATATTTGACTATGTAAATCCATTTCACACCAATCACCTGCTTGCCTTTGGGAAGTGGAACTAAGTCCCAAGTATTATTCTTATGAGTGAAATTCATTTCATCATTCATAGCATTTACCCATATAGGTTCTTTCACTTCTTCATACACAGAGGGTTCAACTTTAATTGTACTAAACAAAGAAAAATTAGCAACTAGATTTATATTGGTACTCCTCTGATAAAAATCAACCAAACTTCATACCTTTCATGGAATGGATGTCAGAGGTGATAGTGGAGGTGAATCTTCACCTGAGTTTGTGCTACTTTAAGAAATAGGTGAGCTTGGAGGACTAAAACTAGAGCTAGAACTTCCACTTTAGCTTGTGGGGAGAGGAGGAGGAACACTGTTATCTTCCATGTTTATGATTATTGATGGATTTTTCTGCACATCATCTTTCCATTGACATTCTCCCCCTTCATCAAAAAACACATCCCGGCTAGCTATCCATTGCTTTGTCTCAGGATTATACAATTTGTAGCCTTTAGTTGTAGTAGAGTAGCCCACAAAGATACAAAGTTGGGATTTGGCATCCAAATTCTTCCACTTTTGATCTAGAATATGCACATATGCCAAGCATCCAAAGATGTGAAGATGAACCACTGAAGGCTTGTGACCACTCTAGGCTTCCTTTGGAGTCAGATTTTTAACTGCTTTTGTCAGACTATGGTTGAGAATATACACTGTAGTGACAACTGCTTCTCCCCAAAACCTATTTGGAATATTTTTTGTCTGCAACATACTTCGTACCATTTCCATAATAGTACGGTTCTTTATTTTAGCAATGCCATTTTGTTGAGGTGCATATGCAGCAGTAAGCTATCTTTGGATGCCATTCCTAGCACAAAAATCAGAAAAATAATTAGAAGTAAACTCTCCCTCTCTATCTGTTCTAAGTATCTTGATAGGATACCCACATTGTTTTTCAGCCAGTGCTTTAAAATTCTTGAAGCATGCAAAGGCTTCAAATTTTTTCTTCAAAAAATAAACCCAAGTGTGGCAAGAGTAATCATTAATGAATGTAAAAAAATAAACGTTCTTACCCAATTATGGCTCTTTCCTATCACCATAGATGTTAGCATGCACAAGCTCTAGAGGAGATTCGGCTTTCCAAGATTTTCCCACCGGAAAACTGTCTCGATGATGCTTCCCAAGTGCACACCTAGAACAAACTTCTTCTTTTGCCTTGATTGGAGGAAGACCTCACACCGTATTTTTCTTATTCAACAAGTTATCCCTTGAAAATTTAGATGACCATATCGTTGATGCCATAACCATGAATCATCTATGGTTGATTTTAGTGCATGTAACTTACTAGAAACCAATTTGAGAGGAAACAATCTATTCTCTGTCATATAAGTCTTTGCTACAAGATGATGATTATGAGATTTATCAAAAATTTTGTAGCATCTCTCTTCAAATACAACTTTATAGTTCTTTTCTAGAAGGTGTCCTATACTCAAAAGACTATGTTGTAATTCTTGCACAAAGAAAGTATTATGGATATTTGCAGTGTCTCTTTGCTTAGTCTTGACTGCAAGGGTACCTTTTCCCATTGCATCAACCTCTTTATCATCTCCAAATTTAACTTTACTCCTCATTGAATCATCTAATTTGACAAAGAAATCAAATTTACCTATCATGTGATTTGAACAACCACTGTCCAAGAACTAGACATCCTCTTGGGGTTCTTTTGCCAAATTGCATGCAAATAATGTAGAATTCTTTGCATCAAAAGACTCTTCTGTATAATTAGCTCTTGACTTATTCAAATCAGATTTCTTCTTCTTGCACTTAGATTCATAGTGCCCATATCTTTCATAGTATCTACACTAAATACTCCTTCTATCAATAGAACTTTGTCCTCTTTCTCTACCTCTTCCTCTATTATTTTTGGAAGATTCACCTTGAAATTTAGCAGCATGAGAGGGAGAAGATTTGGAGTTTTCCTTAATATTCATAGAGACTGGAAAGCTTGAACAAAAATTTCCATAGAACGCTGCATGCACTCTTCATGAGACTGCAAAGAACCAATTAGTTCTACAACTTCGAAAGTTGTTAGATCTTTACTTTCTTCAATAGCAATTACTACTGGATCAAATTTAGGAGGAAGAGACCTCAAAAAAAATTCTATAATTTTCTGATCTGATATAGTTTCACCTTGAGTCCTAAGATGATTCATAAATAGACTCAGATTCTTTCATCCTCAAAGTTTCAAATTCTCTTCAAAAAGTTTGAAGTCTTACCAATTTGATTTTATCTATACCTTGGTATGCAGTTTGTAGAGCCTCCCATGCATCCTTAGATTTTGTCAGACTGACAATTCGAGGAAAAATTGAGACATCCAAGGTAGATTGAATGGTGAAATGAGCTTTGTTATCCTTCTTTATATCTTCTTTCAACTGATTTTTCTATTGTGGTGTCCATGTATTGAATGCATTCTGATCAATAGGTTTTGTGTATCCACCTTCCACAAATTCCTAGAGATCTTGGGATAAAAGTAGGCTCTTCATCTTGATACTCCAATATTCATAGTTTTCTCCAATAAATAATGGAAGCTGAAATGCTAAATCTTTTCCATTAGCCATCTGGAAATAACTATTATTCTAACCTGCAACCTGCACAATCAAAACTCTTGCAACCTGCTCTGATACCAAATGAAATATTGAAAATAATTTTCAAAAATACACTCACAAACTGAAAGAGAATTAATACACAAATTCTGAATTAAAATGAATATGCAAATTGTATTATAAAACTGATATTGGAAAAACTCTAACTCTAAATTACAATAATAGTAATTTCCTTATAGACAATCATTTTCCTAAGAATAGGAAAAACAAAAACTTAAAACAATAAAACTAAAAAAAAATTGTTTTATAACTAAAACTATAAAACTTATTCTATCTAGCATTTATATGAATTGCTGATTCACAAGAAACAAAATTCATTTTAAAACTATTTTATCGAAAGAAATTAAAAAGAAATCTCAGTGCAGCATACTGCAACTCATCATTCATCTTTATATTCACCTCCTACTCCTACTCTTCTTCCTCTCTCCAGTGCCTTGTTATATTTCTTTGCATTCTTCATCTTATTACTCTGATCAACAAGCTCTTCTCTCTTTTAAGAATTCACTTTCTCTCCACCCCAACAATTATTTGTTGGATTGGTCTCCTTGTGGTTTCCTTTCCTTGGCAATCTCTCCTTTCCTTGGCAATCTCTCTTTTCTTAGAGTACTTTCTCTCAAGAGTAATAGCTTTCATGGCCAAATTCCTTGCTCCATCCCCTCCACTCTGGCTAACAGTCATTCTTTGGAATGTCTCATACTATCCTTTAACCTTTTGAGTGGAATTATACCTTCCCATCTTGGCCTTCTTTCACATTTAGAGATGCTTGGTCTTGGAGCAAACAAACTAACAGGCATAATCTCGCCTTCTCTAGGAAAGCTGTCATCTTTAGTTGGCTTGGAGTTGGCGGAAAATAAACTCCATGGTGAAATACATGTTGAACTTGTCATGCTTACTCAACTCAAAGCTCTTAATCTTCACACCAACAACTTGACAGGAGTAATTCCCATTGCCCTTTCCAACTGCACTTTTCTCCAAAATCTGTCATTAGCTTCTAACCAATTAACTGGCCATATTCCTGTTGAACTTGGTACCTTACTCAACTTAGGCTACTTTATCTTGACAAAAACAACTTGACAGGAGTGATTCCCATTGCTCTTTACAACTGCACTCTTCTCCAAAATCTGTTATTAGCTTCTAACCAATTAACTAGCCATATTCCTAATGAACTGGGTATGCTTAATCAACTTAGAGTGATTCTACTTGACATCAACAACTTTATAGGAGCGATCCCTGATTCTATTTCCAATTGTAGTCTTATCCAAATGTTGCAGTTATCTGGCAACCAATTAACTGGTCACATTCCCTCAGAGTTTGGCAAATTGTTCCAACTTGAAGATCTTATTTTATTGGATAATCATCTTGTGAGTCAAAGTAGTGGCTTGTCTTTTCTAACAGCCTTATCCAATTGTTCCTATATAAAATATTTAGACTTGAGTACGAACTATCTTACTGGAAATCTACCCTCTTCTATTAGGCATCTATCAAGTCAACTCTTTTTTTGTTCATTGACCTCTAATAAAATTGAGGGAAATATACCAAGTGACATTGGACACCTCACAAACTTGGTAATATTAGCTTTAGATGGTAATCATTTCAATGGTTCCATTCCCCCAACACTCTGTCGCCTTCCAAATCTTCAAATGTTGTTTTTGGATAAAAACAATTTAGATGGAAGAATTCCATAAATTTTTGGTCATGCAAAACATCTTGAACTATTGTCATTGAGTGAGAATATGATTTCAAGCCAGATTCCAGAAAGTCTTGGTGATTTTCCACAACTAAGAGATCTTGTTCTTCATCACAACCAATTGTCTGGGAAACTACCTGCTAGTTTAGGGAGATCCATCACTTTGGAAAAGGTGGACTTGGCTCACAACAAACTAGAAGGAAATATACCTCCTGAATGGGCAGGTCTTGAAAATCTCCAATTTTATTTCAATATTTCCAGTAATTTATTACAAGGTTTTCTTTTAATAATGAGTAAAATGTTAATGGTCCAAGATATAGATGTGTCTTGCAACAACTTCTATGGGAAAATTCCAAATGTGCTATCAAGTTGCACAAACTTGCAGTATTTGAATCTTTCGTGGAATTCATTTGATGGCCTAATACCAACATCACTCACAAGTCTAAAAAATCTCCAGGTGTTTGATCTCTCAAGAAACAATTTGTCAAGTGAAATCCTAGTGGCTTTCCAAGAAATGAAAATTCTTCAATATATCAATCTCTCTTCAAACAACTTAAAAGGGGAAGTTCCAAAGGGAGTAATTTTTGCAAGAATTGATGAGTCAACAATTTCTAGAAATGATGGCCTTTGTGGTGATTGGGTTAAATTACAACCATGCTCTAATTCCAAACACAAACAATTATTGGCCTCCAAAATGGTTATACTACCAATTGTGGTTGGCATTGCGACCTTCCTCATGTCTTTTGTAGTTTTTCTAGTTTTCTTTAGATGAAAAAAATCAAAATACCCCCAACCTCCACATTGGACCTGAAAGGATTTCATATGAAGAACTTGTGAATGCAACTAGTGAGTTTAATGAAACCAATTTGTTAGGGGTTGGTAATTTTGGATCTATTTATATAGGAATTATCAAGAATGGTAGAAATATTATTGTTAAAGTATTCAATTTATTGGATGAAAATTCTCTGCAAAGTTTTGAAAGAGAATATAATGTGCTAAAAAGAGTTAGGCACCACAATGTGATCAAAATTATTTCAGCATGTTCTAACCTTGATTTTAAAGCATTGGCTCTTCCATTCATGGCAAATGGCAATTTAGAGAGGTGGCTATATCCTGAGGGAGGAGATGAATGTAGGTTATATCTAAGTTATTGATTAAGAATAGCAAAGGAGATAGCACAAGGAATGAAATATTTGCATCATCATTGCTTTGTGCAAGTCATTCATTGTGACCTAAAACCCAATAATGTGTTATTAGGGAATGAGCTGAATCCACATATAGCAGACTTTGGCATTACAAAATTCTTATTTGAGAATTCAATGAATTCATTGACTTCTACAAGTGCACTTAAGGGATCTAATGGCTACTTTGCACCAGGTATTAAATTTTGCATTATTGCAATAAAATTGTCATTGATTTTTTAATTTATTAGATTCTTTCATATGGATTGAGAATCACTAATTATTATATTGTATATTAGAGTATGGAGTGGGTGGAAATATTTCAACAAAAGGAGATGTATAAAGCTATGGAATTCTACTTTTGGAATTATTGACAAGGTGGAAACCAACAGATACCATGTTTGTAGAAGACGTTAATCTACCAAAATGGGCAAGCATGAATTTCCCAAACAAAATTGAAGAAGTGGTGGACAAGAAAATACATATAGATGTTAATGACTTAGATAAAGCAATGGTATTAGCATGCCTTACTCAATTTATGCAAGTAGGGTTAGTTTGCACAAGGGAACTACCACAACAATGCCCAAATATGATGGAGATAGTTGAGAGATTAGAAAAAATAACAAGTGCATTTATCGACACTCCAAGAGATTTTCATTTGCCCATAAATATTTAACCTCTACTTGAGACTACAAGTGGTCCAAGAAATACTAGTTCAAGGAGCACTTAAAATTGGTCTGCATCTACTTCTTAGCTCTACACTCAATATAAAAGAAAGTGTTAAATATAGTTGCCTTATTTTAAACATATTATTATAAAATATAAAAAATATTGTTGTTATAAATATACTATATCATTTTAGTATATCATGCACTATGTATGTACAACATGTTTAATGTTGTGACAAATTAGAGAGTTTTAAAAGTGGTTTAAAGATTTTAGTAAGTTATCACATAGACTTGTTTATTGATTGGATACATGTAGAAAAATTGAAAATTTTTAGACAAAAATTGTCTCTTTCATTATTTATATGGGTAGTCATTCCTCTTGACAAAGATCATAAATTTTTCATGTAAAAGTTTTATTAATAAACAATTTTTAGGAATTATTTTAAAATAGGACAAAAATTTAAAAGCTATTTTAAATTGAGTAAACAATATATGATTAATAATGATGAACAACAAATACCCTAATTGGTATTGAGAGGGGGATGAATCAGTACATACAAAAACTTCTCAACAACATATCAAGTTAAAACAAAGCTAACCGGTTGTCTTCATCATTGAAATTAACCATGGCAATCCCGGTTAAACATAGTAAAACTTCAGACATCTAAACCAGTAAAACTAAATACTTCAAATAACATTCAAAACTTTATAACTACTTCACCAATATACTCATGCATGTGTTGTATGAGTAATGCCATAACCATTAGCTTTGCATGCATATTCACCTAAACAATGTCTACTCAATCATCACATGAAAAATGTACAACTCATGACACACATATTTTTAACATGGAAACCCAAATGGGAAAAACCACAGTGGAGATAAATACCCACAAGCTTGTTTTTGAACTCTTTTGAAGCTCACTTTGTTAAGAGCCTAGTCTGGTTAAAGACTTTACAACAAGGTTATGTTAGGAACCGATTCTATTAAAGATCACCTGGTTAAGGGATGGCTATATACCTTATTAAAGGTTAAAACCTTGTTAAAGGTTACCTTGATAGAGGATTTGAAGAACTCAATGATCTTGAGTCACCTAGTTAGAAGATTTGCAATAAGCCTATTAAAGATACCCAGTAAAGGGATTTTCCTACTATTGAAATGGTTAGAAGATAACAGGTAAAGCTCTGATCTGATAACAACACTACATGCTAAGGCAGATCCTTCTCAGCTCCTATACTCTACAATCACAATCTGCAGTTTTCCACTCATTGGTATGGCAAGTATCTCATCACTTGGATACAAACACAACATTTGCCAAAACAAAAAATAACAACCATCATCGATCTTATAGACAATAATTAGGTTGGTAGCATAAACCCTAAACCCTAAACATTTTAGGTTTACAATTACAAGTGGTCCAATCCTGATCTTTCAAACACTTTGCATAGAATAAAACAATCTCAAACAAATCATAAGTCATTCTACATCATCCATTCTTCACCGCATATAGGAATCAGTAACCCATCATGCTCTCTTCACATACCGCTAAGAAGAATGTTCATTCTTGAGGTAGACATTTAATGCAATCGATCTTCACACACAAGATCCTCAAGGAAATCCTTCACGTGCACAAAACTGATGTGGCATCTTGATCTCATCCTTATCTCTTAGCTAACTCATCATATAATGTCACCGGTTGCATCGCACAAGCTAGATTGCCAAACCGGAAACCCTAGAGATAAGACTACCAACTGGTAATCACACTTAGTGAAACCCTGACACCAGTTCACTTCATCCCTTCATACCGGTTCTCCTACTTGATCATCAATAAAAACTTCTTCCAATCTTCATACCGATTCACTTGCACTTATTGACATCAATGACAACATATATTAACATCATACCAGTTCATGGTATGCCAACAATATAAAATATTAAAAATATTTTATTTCAATATAAAAATGTATTTGAAAAATATTTTGTTTGATCTCAAAAGAAATGAATATTATTAATATTTTACTGTCATTAATTTACCAACAACTTTTTACCTAAACATTTTTTAAGAAACTGATTGTAAATGAATCTTTCTATTTAAAATGATGGAACTAATATGGGTCACTCAAAAAAAATCTTGTTAAGCAATCACCAAACACTCAAAGATTCTTGAGGAAGTGTTAGAAGTTCAGACAAAATGGTTGTTGGCATTACTATCATTGATGTCAAGAGGCTGTAGAGAACTAGGTAGCAGTCACGTATAACATGCATGTTGTCATTGATGTCTAGGTAATAGTCGTGCATAACATATGGGTTATGTTGTGCAATTTCACATAGCACAATGTGTTATGCTATAGAGGTCTTGACCAGATTCATCATTTCCACATGTTGACAAAAGTCACCGAGTTGTGAGTTGTGGTTTATGAGACATGATTTATTTCCATGTGTCAGCAGTTGTTTGCTTCAAATGTAGGGACAAGGTCCTACAGGATAAAAGTTTCATAGAGGTCGAAGAACCCCCCGCTATCCCATGACATATTTTTTGAGTCTTGGTTGACCATGTGGGACAAGAAAATTCAAGGGGAAATGTGTTACCCGGTATCCCACACCATGCAAAGTATGTGCATGTTGTCTATGTGGTATAACTTCAAGTAGGGTATAGTGAACCCCTTGCTAGCCCATGACTTTGTTGCGTTGAGACTGGAGGTCTTGTGGGGTAACACAAGAGGAAGCATGGGATGCTTCTTGCCATCCCGTAGCATGATGGATGAGTGAAAGGTTGCCATGTAGGGTTAAAAGGGAAAAGGCAATAATTGGGCTTCTTGCTATCCTACGATACTAAGTAAGACAAGATGATGGTCACACGGGGAAACATGATGATAGTGGTGAATGGTTCCCGCTATCCCGCACCATTAAAGGTGGGTGTGCAATGGTTGTGCGAGTTAATATAGTGTAGCATGAAAAGGATCCCACTATCCTGTAACCTCCTAAAAGATGGAAAGATGATCTCATTTGGTGTATAGAGGCAGAAACATGATGCATCCCACCAACCCACGTGAGAAAAATGGGCAAGGTAAAAGGAAAAATGACACCCATCCCATCACCCCATAAGGAAATAGGTTAAGGTCATCATAACCATTTTAGGTGTTTCAATCAACATGTTGGCAACCCGATAAGGATGATAGTCCATGTGGAGGTTGACTATGGTTGACCAAGTGACTCGAATGTCAATTGCGAAGACTTTTGATGGCACCTATGTAAGTCGATTGGCACAAGGGTTTTATGTGGAGGCTGACCAAACTTTACCATGTCATCTAGAGGAAGAATAAGAAGATATGGGGCTCCATGGAGGACAAAGAATGAATCAGATATGTAGAAGTTGTTGATAATGTGCTGCATGAGCACCTTGGAAGATTTGAAGACTATTTGAGCAATGAAGGATCTTAGAAGTGTTTTTAGGTTCTTTGAATTTATTTGAGTTGTAATAATGTATTTAAAGACCATTTGAGTTGTTTTGATTATCCATGTAAGGCTTTGATGCCATTTTTGTAGTGTGAACTCCATAGGATCTATTTGGTCAACCATGGTCAAATGACATCCAATATTTCTAAATGAGGCAAGAAATGTATTATGTATTCTATTTGGCCTATTTTTAAGGTTTATGATGTTTCCTAATAAGTTAACTTAGGCCAAATTCATAAGTTGTCAAGTTTGTGCAAAGTTGTCAAATTTGATGACAACTTTTGTTGTCAATTTATTGTCAAATGTAACTAATCTCCCCCCAACGGCTACCTAATTAAAATTGTGGTTGGAGTAAGTTGAGTAGGTTGGATAAACCTTTTTTAAGTCCTTGGAGGTCAAGAATAATTATAATGATGAATTTTGGATGTAAGATTGTGATCAGTTTCAATAAACACAAAAATTTCCAAAAATTTGTTGTAACAATACCTTGTATGGCCATTGTATGGATTCAATGTGTAGCCTAATTCATTGATTTGAATACGCATATATTTTATGTTAATTTTTATTTAATTCAATAGGAAAATACTATGTAACAAGGAAGATATCTACATTTTATTGCCGGGCGGTCTGAAAACCCTCCAAAACCAGGGTTTCTAAGGAAATGTTTTCTTAACCCCACATTCCTCTAGCCAAATTGGCTCAAAATATGAGGAATGGTAAGGGAGAAAGTATAATTTAAGATTCTTGAATATTATAAGTGGGCCATTGAACTGGTGGAGTTTGGGATCATGCCCTAGGCTAGGTATCCTCATGTGACTAGCTTGTTCGACTGTTAAAAATTGTGTAGGGGTAAAACTAAGTGTGTTAGACCCTATATGATTGTGGATTTTATGTTTGGGGATGTGTAGAGACCTATTCCAACCATTGGTGTCTTTGGATCAGACCTTTGGAGTATGGCTGCATTGTAAAAGTGTCCTAAAGGCCCTTTTAACCCAACTATAACAACAATGTTTGACCCAATAAATGCAAGAGTTGGGTTCTGAGTTTTGGAAGTATTTTTGTGTCACAAAAAGGGTGTTTGAAAGTGTCAAGATTCTATGGTATCATTAGAAGGATTTTAGAATTCTGCCTTAAAATTTCATGATAGGGCTACTAGGAGTAGGCATCTTGTTGAGGACAGTCATCTTGATTGCATCCATAAAAAACAAAAGGTTACTTTTTTGGTTGTAATCAATGTTCCTATGGTTAGACAAAATATTATATAGGGTCCATGTCTATTCTGCAAAGGTGGATGTGTTATAAACCAAGTTAGCCATTGGTGGCGACAGGAGAGTTGGTGTCAAGAATAGTCCTTATGTGAGAAGTTGTATCTCCATGAGTTATTCATGGATATAGTGGGGTCCCATTGAGAAAATTGGAGTGTTGAGGTATTCTTTCATGTTTCTGTTAGTATTGTCCAAGAATCCATGTGAATTTTGAGACCTTAGTTGAGGGTCTAGTGGATTGAGTTTTTGTGAGAAGCCTTTGTTCCATGGGCCTTTGCATCATATTGGTATTAGAGAAAGTTTGATCATTGGGAGGACATATCTTGGTGTATGTTAGAAAAAGAGAGCCAAGAAGAGGCTAGCATAATGCCTCCAAAGGGATTGTCCACAGAGGTGGCTAAGAAATTCCAAGAGATAGAAGAGATGATCAAGTCTGAGGTCAAAGAGGCACTCAAGGATGAACCAAAGGCAATGAAGAAAGGAAAATGGCCAAGTGAGGAGACTGATAAAGAAAGAGAACAAGAGGATGATGAAGAAGAAGAACCCCAAAGGCAAGATCCAAAGATACCTACGGATTAGAGACCATTCCTTAAAGCCCTCAAAACAATAGGCAAAGACTCTTCTGAGGCCAAGATGGAGATTCCTACTTTTAGTGGGAAGATTAATGCTGAAGAACTTGTAGATTGGATAGATGACCTAAAAAATTGTTTTGAGTACAATGAAGTGGTTGAGGAGAAGAAAGTAAAGTTTGAAAAGACCAAACTAAAGGGTGATGCCTTAACATGGTGGAACTACACTCAAGGTGAAAGGGTGAAGATGGGCAAGAGTATGATTCATTCTTGGGATAAGATGGTGTCCAAAATCAAGGCCCAAATCAAGCTTGTTGATTATGAAGTGCATCTATATAGGAGAATGCAAAACTTGAAGTAGAAGGACTTGGATGTGGCTTCCTACACAGAGGAATTCCACAAATTGAGTTTGAGATTAGGGCACCGTGAAGACAAAAAGGAGAAGGTTTATAGGTACTTGAATGGGCTCAAATTCAACATTCAAGATGGGATTAGTCTCATGACTCCTAAAATAGTAGATGAATGCTTACAAATGGCATTGAGGGAGGAAGCTAAGTTGAGAAGAAAAAGTGAACAACATGGTAGGGGAAGAGGAGGAAAAAATTATAGAGGAAAAGGAAATTTTTGGGGAAGAGGACAATCTCAAAAACCCCAAGGTGAGTCTAGCTACCAAGAACAAAGTGGAGACTTAGGTTCAAGAGGAGGCTTTAGAGAAAGAAGACCCAATGGAAGGGGTAGATTTGGTGGACTAGGGAGAGGTCTTAGTGTCTTCACAGGGAGATGATTCAATTGCAATCAAGTAGGGCACACTGCAAGCAAGTGTCCTAAGAAATCCTCAAACTCTCATGGAGGAGAGAGAAGAAACCACTTGATTCAAGAAGAATATTGGCAAAGTGTTAATTCCCTGATTGGAAGTGTAGCCCAAGCCCATGATGGAGAAAGCTTGGTGATGAGGAGAACCATGTTGAAGTTACATCAAGTGAAAGAACCCCCTCAGAGGAAGACATTATTTAGAACCGCATGCAAGGCCTATGGTAAGATATGTAAGTTAACTATGGATTTAGGTTCTACTGAAAAATTGGTTTCCATAGAGATGGTAGAAAAATTGAAGTTGAAAAGATTACCTCATGCTTACCCTTTTAAGGTGTCATGGCTGAATAAAGGGCAATAGGTCTTAGTAGATGAACAATCTTGGGTACAATTCAGGATAGGAGAGATACATAAGGATAAAATATTTTATGATCTGATCCCCATGGATGCATTTCATATTTTGTTAGGACGTCCATGATAGTATGATTTACAATCCCAACATGATACGAAAATAAACTCCTTTCTCACAACCAAAAATGGGAGAAAATTCAAGATGGATCCTTTACCGAATGAGGGTGTAGATAAGAACATTGGGTCAAGTGTTATGTTAGTAAGTGGAAAATAGTTTCTAGACATCCTAAAGGAAGAAGGAACCCTTGGGTATGCTCTGATTTTGAAACCCAAAAACAGTCCTAATATGCCTAGTCATGGTAAGGAACAAGTTCCCAAGGAGGTGTAGCAATTGTTGGATAGGTATAAGATCATAATGGTGGAGTAAATGCCTAACACTTTACCACCCATTAGGTACATAAGCCATTAGATTGAATTCATACCAGGTTCTACTTTGCCAAACAAACTAGCCTATAAGATGACTCTATCCCAGAATGAGGAGATTGCCAAGCAAGTGCAAAAATTGTTGGATAAGGGGTTGGTGAGAAAGAGTCTCAATCCATGTGCTGTCCCAATAGTCCTAGAAACTAAAAATAATGATAAATGGAGACTTTTTACTAATTTCAGAGCCATCAATAGGATTACCATAAGATATAGGTTTCCTATGCCTAGAATTGAAGACTTAATGGACTATTTGGGAGGGGCTTGCTACTACTCCAAATTGATCTCAAGAATGGGTATCATAAAATAAGAATAAGGAAAGTGGGTGAATGGAAGACATCCTTCAAGAGAAATGAAGGTCTCTATGTGTGGATGGTGATTTCTTTTGGGCTATCCAATGCCCCAAGCACCTTTATGTGCCTCATGAATGAGGCATTAAAGGACTTAATTGGTAAATTTGTTGTTGTTTATCTTTATGATATTCTTGTATTTAGTAGGACAAAAGAGGAGCATTTGGATAAATTGAACTTGGTTTTGAATAAGTTGCATGATGAAAAGTTGATGATCAACATGGAGAAGATTGTCTTCATGAAGGAGGAGCTTGTTGACCTTGGTTTTGTAATTTCTAAGGGGGATTTGAAGATGGATCTAGAAAAGATGGAGGATATATTGTCATGGAAAAAAACCAAGACAATAGGTGATGTGAGGAGTTTCCATGGATTGGAAACATTTTACAGAAAGTTCATAAAAAAATTCAGTCATATATGTGCACCTATCCTAGACACAATCAATGGAGGTAAAAGATGTAAGTTTTCTTGGACAAATGAATCTTTTGAGTATCTGAAAAAGAGAGTAGCACAAAAACCCATTCTTGTTTTTCTTTATTTTAACAAGTTGTTCACAATAGAGTGTGATGCTAGTAACCTTGCCATAGGGGTTCTCTTGAGTCAAGAGGGCAGTCTAGTGGCTTTCTTCAACAATAAACTCAATGATACTAAAATGAAGTACTCTACCTATGATTTGGAATTGTATGCAATGGTACAAGCCTTGAAGAAATGGCAACATTATCTTTTACTTAAATGATTCATTGTTTATACTAACAATCATGCTCTCAGTTTTCTAAATGAACATAAGAAAATTAGTCATAAGCATATGAAGTGGGTTGAACATCTTCAAGCCTACACATTTACCATCAAACACAAGAAGGGGCAGGTCAATAAAGTGGTAGATACATTGAGTAGAAGGGTGTGCATGGTGCAATAAATCTAGTTGCAAAGTGTGGAGATTGATTCCCTCAAGCAAATGTACAAGGATGATAAAGGTTTCAGTGACATATATGAAATTTTGACTCAATTTTAAGATTCTTACCATTCTAATTTTTATGATTTTTTGTTGCAGCAGGGGTTGTTGTTCAAAGGGAGTCAGTTGTCTATCCCTAGATGCTCCACGAGGGAGAATATTATCGAGAAACACTGTGGAAGTTTGGGAGGTCACTTTGGGCTTGATAAAACCTTGGAATAAGTGAAGAGGTATTATTTTTGGCCAATGTTGCAATCAGATGTGAGGAAGTTTGTTGAAAGTTGCAACATATTCCAAAGGGCTAAGGGAACATCATCAAATGCAGGTTTATATCAATCACTCCCTATTCCTAGTAGGCCATAGGAGAGTATCAACATGGATTTTGTTTTGGGTCTTCCTAGGACTCAAAGAGGTTTTGACAACATTTTGGTTGTAGTAGAAAGGTTTAGTAAAATGGCTAACCTTTTGCCATGTAAATATACTAATGATGCTTCCCATATTGTTGGTTTATTCTTCAAAGAAATTGTTAGAATCCATTGGATGCCTCTAAACATTGTGACCAAGAGGGACTCTAAGTTTGTGGGACACTTTTGGCATATATTATGGAAGAAGTTGGGGACTCAGTTCTCCTTCACATCATCCTATCACCCTCAGAATGATGGCCAAACTGAGGTAGTGAATAGATCATTAGGAAATTTTCTTAGATGTCTTACAAAGAAGCATGGAGAAGCTTGGGATATGATTATCCCTCAAGTTGAATTTAGCATAAAGATGTTTTGTTGAAAGATAATTCCATCTATGAGATTTTTATTAAAGAGTATGAGTGTTCACTTTTGATTTAATTTTTTAAAATTATCATTAATCATTATACAACTATTTATTTAATTAAAAGTGAAAAATAATTAAAAAATAAATATTGCATGTCAAATGTCATCTTAAATTATGGAAATGCACCTCAATTTATTTATTTATTTTTTATTATGAGATTATTTTCTAGTTGAATTTGAAATTTTAATATTGAATTTTCTTTTTTTAAAATTTTTTTAAATAAAATGAGGATGATAATATTTTCTCCACTCTTCTCTGCTAGGGTTTGATCGCTTGTTGCTTCCCTTTCTTGGACTATGTTGGATGGGTACTTCTCAGAGGGATTGTGAGAGTCCCCACTCCATGGGATTCGTAACCATGTGAACCCTAAAGATTCCTTTGTGCACATTCAGAAAGTTGTCTCTTTGGTCAAGGAGAATATCCTACTTCCATCCTGGCCTCAGTACCATCTTGACAACCTTTTTTAGAATGAGGAACCTACTTGATTCATTGATAAATTTTTTTTTTTTTGGGGGGGGAGCCCCCCTAAAATAGGTAAATATAAAGTGCACTCGACTCTCAAGGTGGAATGCATTGTGAAATACTAACAAGTTGAGATTCTCGATGTGACGCTCAATATGGCTATTGCTAAGCACAACCTCTCTCTTGTTGGTAATTTTCTAGATTTTCACTTTTCTACTGACAAGGTAATAGAATAGGCTACTACTAGGTGGAAACTTAAAGATAGTGTGTCTATCAATGCAATGGTAAATGGTCTTTTCCTTTTCAATTTTGTTAATCAAGAAGATTTGGTAAATATTTTCATGGAAGGTTCGTGGTCTTATGGTAGTAATAACCGCTTATCCTTGTCCAAATGCAAACCTAGGCTTGACCCTTGGAAATATTTGGGAGCAGCTGCACCTACCTGGATCCATCTTCCTGAGTTACCCCTTGATTTTTGGAATGTAGGTGTATATAAAGAGATTGCTAGTTCCGTTGGTAAATTCTTAGCGGTGGATGGTATCTGTCAATCCAAATCTAGACTCATGTTTTCTAGAATTTGTGTTAATGCGGCCACTAACACAAATTTACCAACCTAAGTTACACTCCTTTCTAGGATTGACTCTTGGGTTCAATCCATAGAATATGAAAATTCTCAATCCCTCTATCAATCTTGTAGAAGATATGGTCATCTCAATTTAGAATGCAGGAAACAACCTAGGAGAAAATAACAGATTTTAAATGTGTCTTTTGCTCAACCTAACATTGGTATGGAGAACAATGCGACCTATTGATGACTATTTTGGCACACTCACCAATAGTCAGGTAGCCAATGTGAACACTCACCACCTATCCTGAAAAGCAATAAGTTTTGTGGAACTAATCAATGCAAGCTCTCTGTAGTTGGGTCTCAAAGGTGATGGGCAACCCAATGGTTGATGTGGTTGTACCTATTAAGGGGCCTGCTAGTTAAAACTAAATCCCACTGATCATTAATAACTTAACTTCCTCTTTTTTTTGTATTTTTTATGGTTTTAAGATTCTTCTTGAAATAAACTGCAAGAGATAAGGAAACAAGAAACTAACAATGAAACTAATTCAATGACAACTTAATGAACTACTTAATCAATACCCCGCAACCCAAAAGATCATCAAATATTATCCAAATCACATTCAACAATGGACCTCCAATAATCTTGCAAAGTCAGCAACCTCACAGACCTATGGAAATAATATCACCATAATAATTGCCTATCATAGTAATTCTCATACACCATTTACGTGTGCAACACAAGTCATAAAGAGATAAACAAAAGATCACAACACGATGCTAATTTCAGACAATAGAAATTAATAAATTACAAAGAACAAGCTCGTAGAACATATGCATAGATCAAGCAATCTATAAGCTACTTCTTGTATTAATTTTAAAGAATATATAACAAAACTAACTCAAGTTCATAACAATCTGCAAAATAATCTAAAATTTCTAAGTGGGCCTCAAACCATCAATTTGTGGACCCTTACAAATGAATCAAACTTCTCAATTTATATAATTTTCTACCCTACTTTATAGGAAATAAACCTAATCTAAATTAAGAACTCAAAACTAGGAGTCACAGTTAACTTGCAAGTTTCTACCTCTAGACTCCAGTTAACTACTATGAAATAGGGTTTCAGTGAGCACTATGAAGAGCATGTTGTATGAGCCAGGATTTCCTAGTCATGTAGGATTTTGTTCAAAACTAGAACATGAGTTGGAGCTTCCGTCAGAGTGGCAGTGGAGACGTCATGCAAAATCTCTCCTCATAAATCCTTCTATCTTTAGTAACTGTAGGTTCATCTTCTACTTCTTTTTATAAGATTTATAATTATTAATTATACATGCAACTTCTTAAGTAGGAGGATCGGCAACATGCTTGATTCTAAATTTATACGTTATCAAAATTTCCTCTGCCTTCTCTCTTTTCTTCTCCAATTACCCTATTATTTTTTATGCCTCTTGATATTGTGTAATTAAGTAAGTATATTTGTCCATTAGTGTGATATGGAACTGAGTTGGAGGTCCCAAATGTTGGGCCTCATATGCATCCCATTGACTTAGTAATTTCTCTTCCTCCTTGACCCCTGTATCAGTTATCCCTAATCCAAAAACTCCAAGTAGATGCTTTACAAAACCCTCATATTTCAAAACTACCTTAACGACATGAACTCGGATGTTTGCCATATCCTTCACATACTCCTGAAGCATCTTTATCTTCAATTCCAAAATGTATGCGTAAGACAACAAGTTCTTACAACTATCACCACCCAAGAGGTCTTCCTCTATTATTACCTCTTCTCCTAGGTTAAAAACTTTACTTAATATATGAAACTGTTTACTAAACATTTTGATCTTTTCCTCCCATTTATGAGAAGAAGAAGGTAATGCTCCTCCCAACTGTAATTCCTCCTTATACTCCTTTATAGTATTTTGCAAAAACAATATGATCTTTGCAGAAATTATTTTGGCCCATGACTTCGCTGTAGCACCACCTATCTTACCTCTATTAATGCTTTTACCTCTTCTTCTGGAAGTGATGAGGTTGAAGGAAAATTGTCATTTCTATAGGAACCTAGAGGTTTTCCCATCTCTAGAAGAAACTACTTGTACTGATCTAGCTATGCTTTAAGCTCTATGTGGGAGGTATGTTCTTTCTCTATTCGCCCCCTGACGACACTGGTGGCTAGTTCCAAAGTATCCAACTATCCCCACTTTTTTTTCTTGCCCAATTTTACTTGAGATACTTGGTATTTTGGGGAGGCTTGACCCTCTGTGTGAAGTGGAACTGCCACATCCACAACCACTTCACCTGAACCTATTCTCAATAAATGATGTAGAACCTTATGTTTCTTGACCTTTCTTGGTTCCTCCATGATTTCTCATTGTAGTGTAACTTTAGGTATCTCTACTTTTCTTTTCTTCCTCTTAAAGGTTAATTTGATCCATTGAGGGACATATTTGTCCTTTTCACCTTCATGTGGTACCATGTCAGTGGTTACAATATGGATGTCAGCCTGTTCTTCTACTTCAACCTCATCCTATGCTCCTGTACTTTTGTATCCTTGGAGTGAAGTCATTCGATGAGAAGGACCTGCCTGGAGAGCTACATCTTCATTCAATTGTTGTTGCTTGTGCAACTTTCCCAACTTACCACTAACTTCTTCTTTAAATGTCTTTCACTCTTTATCTGTTTCTATCATACCCTGTCCGACATCTATATCCTTAAGGAGGTCTTCTTGATCTTGAGGGGTCAAGACTAATCTTTCATACAACAAATATTCAGCCTCACTTTGTTCTTTCATGCCTCCAAGTGATTATTGTTTCCTATGTTTTTCTTCTTCCTTGTGGTAGGCCTAAATGCCCGTGTCTTGGGTGGCACTGTGGCTGTATCAACCAATGGTGGTATAGGGGCACTGGTAACTGGGACTTGTGATGCAGCTGTTGGATGAGGTCGAGTGGGTGCATCCTCATCTATTTATGTTTCTTCTTCTTCTTTCTCCTGAGAACCTTCTCTTGTAGTCTGTCCTATAGATGTCCTTGGTGCTCCTACTCCATCTGTTACTCCAAGTTCTGCAAATTTCTTCAACAATTCTGATTTTCTTATCTGCACATGAAGCTTTGCCATTAAGTCATCAATGCTATCTTCAGGGCCAACTACATCATCTGGGTCTGTGGATGTATTTTTCCTTTAGCTTGATCTTGTCTTGTGAGCATATTCGTTATAACCCCTTGATTGGGGCACACCTAAGGTGGACTCTTTCTACTTCCCCTTTGAAGCACTCAGCCTAAACCTTAAACTGAACCACTATTTGGTCATGTTGATGACTTCTTGAGAGACTTTGTCTATATTTAGATCTTCATGCGTGGACCACCTTATAGGAGAGAGGGCCCTTTTATCAATTTTCTTCTCTTTGTATGCATAGTCCAGTAAATCTCCATCATCCCTCAAGTCTTTGGGGAGATTAGTTTCTATTTTAAAATCCCTTATTTGAGGTACAGATAGTCTATTATAATTCTTTTCCCTTACTTCAAAATTATCAGGGAGGTTTGCCCAAAAATCATTCAATCTTTGCTTGTGCCCCTCATATGCTTTAGGCATAGTTTTCTTGAGTTTCCCGTAGGTATCATAGTACTCCCTAGCATAATAAAATTCTTTTAAGTTCGAATCTTGGAGTTCCTGCTCTACCAACTTCGCCACCTAGATTTTTGAACAAGAAAAGTACCCAATAGAAACTGAAAAATTTATTCCTACATTATGTTTTGATGATAGGAGGGATTGGAGGCTGAGTAGCTGTTTGACATATTGTAGAAAAATGATGTGATTATTACAATACCTCAGTAACAACATAGGGTTCTTGTAAACCCACTGACCCTTATGTAAGTGGAGCGTTGGTTTTGAATGAACCAACATGTCCATTCCTGAATGATGGCCATGGCTTCAGGGCTTATTATATACCCTATATATCATGTTAGTTTAATAGTTACAGGGAAGAGGAAGGCAACATTGATTCTTTTAAAGTGTGCATTTGTGTTAGTGAGGGGAAGTTAGGAATAATATTCCCAAACCTTCTTCTAGTGTTCTTCATCCCCAAGTTGACCTTCCACCTATAATCCTAGAAACTCACTAGCTTGAGAAGCCACCTAGATGACATAGGAGGTGAAAAAGAACTTCTTTGTTTGGTGGACCTCCTTCTTCTATTTGCATATATTATCTAAAAAGATCTGAGCCCAATCAAAATATAGTTACCCTATGAGGATGGTAGTGATGAATTGGAACATCCAGGGATGAAAGTGCTTGCAGTCGGGCTTGCTAAAGGCCTTTCTCAACACGATGATTAAATCCCTTTGTGCCTCTTTGAAATCTGCCCTCAATATATTAGTGGCCTTTAAGCTTGTTTTTCTCTCTTCTTCCAACCAATTTTCATCCATATGCCTCTTGTTTGAGGTCACATTACTGTTTCATACTCCTAGGGCTTCTTCTTCTATAGAAATAAATATTTCATCTCTTATGGGGATCCCAAACATAAATCCTAGCATGTTCGGAGAGAAATCAATCACTGTCTTGCCCTGTGCATCTATCCATTTCCTAGTGTCAAGATCATAAAACTAAGCAATTGTCATGATAAATTCAGGGGCCTGTACCAACTGTGGGAAGATAGTATCCTCCACTAGGCTTGATATTTTAATTCTTCTCAATGGGGCCTCTAGCCTTGGATTCTCCAACTATGCTCTGATATCCTCAATTTCAATGTGGCCTATCTCAATGTTTGTGACCCATTTTATCTAATCATCGAGTTCTGATACATAGACTTGCCCTTGGTAATGGTACTTCATTGTTATGCAAAATTTGTCTATCTCTTTGCCTCTCTTGTTGGGAATTGATTCCATCTAAATGCTTCAATCTGCAAGAAATAACCAAACATTAATCCATTGTATAAAAAAATTAAAAACTTCATCCACCTCGGGACTCCGGGATTTTGGGGATTTGAGGTAGATAACTCCTTTAAAAAAAACCTCGTAACTCCTGGGTTCTAGGGTGGCTAATATTTAAAATAAGAGATTCAGAACTTCAGGGTTTTGGGGTTCTGAGTTGGGTGTACTGAACAAAGTTCAAAACTTTGGGGTTTTGGGCTTGATGGATTGCAAATGGGTTCAAAACTCTGGGGTTCTGGGGTTCTAGGTTTGAGATATGAGGCTCACTTCGAGACTCTGTGGTTCCAGAATCCTAGGTTAGACACAAAGGATACCCAAAAAGACTTAAAACATAATGAGCTCTAAAGGGACGGACCTTGGAACTCTGGGGTTCCGACATTTCGGGGTCTATGGTATTACTTCTTTAAAAAGGGAAATTCAGAACTCTGAGATTTCGGGGTTCCGATGTCATTGTCTATTAGGAACAAGACTAACCTTGGAACTTTGAGGTTTCGGGGTCTTAGAAAATCAACTTAACCTAGAACTCTGGGGATCCAAGGTGAAAACTAGGGCACACGGGGAACTAAGAAAAACAAGACAAAAACAAAAAAAAACAAGAAAAAGAAGAAAAAAA
The DNA here is from genome assembly GCF_030272615.1 of Cryptomeria japonica. Taxonomy (NCBI): domain Eukaryota; kingdom Viridiplantae; phylum Streptophyta; class Pinopsida; order Cupressales; family Cupressaceae; genus Cryptomeria; species Cryptomeria japonica. The sequence goes on from NW_026728840.1 coordinate 1,437,013, forward strand.
AATGAAAGACAAGAAGATCTAAACTAGAAAACAACAAGGAGGGCAAGAAAAATCACCAACCTGGTGAGAAAAATTGCCCAAGAATGTGAAAGGAGCTTAGAAGGACAGAGACACGAAGTGTGGAGGCCAAAGAAAAGAGCTCTGAAAACTTGAATGCACAAATGAGATTTGAAAAGTTCATTCTTCCTATTTATACCCCCCTGAACCTCATCTGTACAAACGTCTTAAACAAGACCTCAGGACTCTGGGGTTCCGAGCTCAACACAAAAACAAAGAACAAAAACCTCACCTCAGAACTTCGAGGTGAGCAAGAAAAAGAAAATAAACAATCAACCTTGAGAGTCCAGGGTTTCAGAGTTTTGGGGATGATGGACAAAACATACCTTGGGACTCTAGAACTCCGGAGTTCCGAGGTAGACAAAAAGAAAACATACCTCGAGACTCTAGATTTCCAAGGTAGACAAAAAGAAAAGAGAAAAGACAAGGCACTACCTGGGGACTCTGGGGTTCCGGGGTTGTGTACCAACAAGCCAAAAGAGACCAACCTCAGGACTCTGGTGTTCCAGGGTTTTGGGGTGGACAAAGCAAAAAAAAAAAGAAAGAGACCTTGAAACTTTGGGGTTTCAGGGTTTTGAGCTAAAAGGAACAAAAAACAAAGCAACAGAAAGAAAAAAAGGGGGACCCATATTTTCAACACAAGGAAACTAATCGCGGTTAGGTATGCAAGGCATAACAAATGGCGACCATCCTGGAAAAATGACTCTAGGTAATTTAGAACTTCAAAATATCTAGTTAACCCAATGCCTAAGGCTACTATCATTCAAAAGGATGTATAAGAGAAAAAAATGAGTGAACCAATGAATAAACAACCAAGTCTAGAACTGAACAGGATTAACTCTTAAGTGTGTGCACATGATTTATTACTCCATCATTTTCAATAATGAAGATAAACAAAGCAAACTGGGCCCAAGCTACGTGGTGAAGTCAACCAATGTGTTTCATGCAAGGTTATCCTGGGCATATCTCTACTACCAGCTAGCCATTCATATCCCTGACAAAGATACCTTTGGTTCCTATGAAGCAGTGCTCCACTACCAGCCAATCATCCATAGCCCTAGTGGAGGTTACTTGAAACACTTTTAGTTTCTTTAAGAGGATAGTTTCTTTTCTTTTCCTTTTTCTTTTCTAAAAACATCATGAAATATAGAAGGACTATTTCTTTAATAACCTTTTAAGAATCTTTTCAAACATTGAAGTCTGATTACTGGGTTGGGAACCACAATGGACAATGTGAAACATCTTGTCTTCTAGTTTTTCACTTGGAAACAAGTTCATTTGATAGCTTACAAATTTTTTTGATGTATCTTAATGTGATGGTAGTGTTGATTTATCAGGCTAGCTTTTTCCAATTGAAGGTCAAAAACTCAAATCATATTTAAACCATTATATACCACCTTGAATGAGTGTAGACAAAGGTTTCAATTTTTAACCAAATGAAAATGAAGTCATAAATAGAAAAGAGTCCAAGTCTCTCAAAATTTGGCAACTTGTTATGCATAGGACACCTTCCTTTTAGAATCTTTGATAATAAATATATATATCCTGACATGACAAAATGAAAATGAATGAACTGAAACAAACAAACAAAACAAAAAGGGAAACAAGCATGCAACAAAGTGAAAACACAACAAACATGCAAAAACCCAAACAAGAAACAAAGCAAACAAAATAAAAACAACTAATCTATTAAAAATAACTAATATGCTATATACAACAGGTCAAGCTTCACTGGGAATTAATCAAAGTAATGTTTGAGGAACTGGCCATTGACAGGTAATGGTACAAGTTCTCCAGTCAAAGAGCTTAACCTAAAGGTGTTTTATCCTAAAATTTTGGCTATTTGGTAAGGACCTAACCACAACCTTTCAAGCTTGTGGTGATCACCTTTCTTCTCCTTGGCCTTATCCCATAACAGAACTAGATCAAAGATCCAAAAGGTTTTCACATTGGCTCTTTTGTCAAACCATCGCTTAAAAATGACTTGGTGCTTGACGAAGTGTTGTAAGGTATTAATCCTTTTTTCATCAAGTTTCAATAGATTTAGGAGGTGAACCTCTACCCGATCTTCAATTTCAAGTTCTTTCATTAACTGGAGGACCGATATTTGTAAGTTGATCGGGAAGACAAGAGTTTGGCCATAAACAAGGTAATACGGATAAGTTCCCAGGGTGGCTTTTATTCTAGTTCGATCAGGTCATAAGGTGCATCTCAACTCATTATGCCAGTCCTTGGGATTCTTCTCTAGTATCTATTTAATGACATCTAGGATGTTCTTGTTCCAAGATTTGGCTACCCTGTTACCTTGCAGATAGTAGTTGGACAAAAAATTTAGTATCACCTTATATTCGTATGACCATTGCATCAACTATGCAGAAGTAAAAGTAGGGCCATTGTCACTTACCAGAGCGAATGGTATACCAAACCTGGTGATGATGTGTTCTTCAATGAATTTCAAGACTACCTCCATAGTATTTCAACATGCAATAGCTTCCGTCGATCGGGTGCAGTAATCTATTGTGGTAAGAATGAACTTATGTCCTGTAGATGAGTTAGGATTAATAACACCTACTAAATCTAGTGCCCATTGGGCGAAATCTCTTACCTCAAACACTAGTTGGAGTGGCATGACAGGATTCCTCTCTCTAGAAGCTGCGGTTTGGCACATATGACAGTGACGAACATGCTCATGACTATCCTTAAAAAAACTAGGCTAGTAATATCTAGCCTTCAAAATTTGATGTGCAGTGGCATCCGCCGACCCATGACTTGTACTATACTTCCTATGGAACTCCTCAATCATGTTACGGGCTTCTTGATGATCAAGACATCGAAGGTAGATACCTTCGTAATTATTTTTATAAAGTGTCAAATCCTTGGTCATATAATTTACACTTTTGAGCCTTAAAGCTCGTCTTTGTGTGGTTTTCAACTCCTCAGTACACTTATTATTCAACAATATAAAAACTAAATCTGTGTACCACAGGTCCTGAGTGAATGACTCCAATTTATATCGTTGGCACTGGATTTGAGGGATGTCAGTCTCCATAGCCTGAGACAATCCTTCACCTCTGACTAACTTCATTGGATGCATCTCCATGTCAAACTCTTATAAAATTTCCCTCGATTTCCCTCGATATTCTCCCAACTCGGATTGCATAAGCAGTGACTTCACCACTTGATTAGGCACAATCACATAGATTTTACTCCTCGGGATATAATGCCTGAATTTCTTGACTTCTCTTACTAACATGAAATCCTATTTCTCAATAGTAGAATATCTCACCTCAATACTCTTGAAAGGGGAGCTCATAAATGCAATGGGTTTCTCATCCCCTTCTTGCCTCTGTGTCAAAATAGCTGCTCCTGAGTATAATGAAGCAAAAGAATATATGTAAAATGATAGAGTATAGTCAAGACTAGTTAATATGGGAGCTTCAATGATGGATTTCTTGATCTAGGTGAAAGCCTCTTGCTTCAGTAGTCCATTTGATTTTATCATCCTTCTTCATCATTTCATTTAATGGCTTGACTATCTGTACAAACCCAATGATAAATTTTGTGACAAAATTGATCTTCCCAAAGAAAGATCTCATCTCCTTTTTACTTGCAAGCAGTTGTAATTTCAGAAATGCTTCTACTTGATATGGTTCTATAGATATTCCCCTTTTAGAAATTACATGACTGAGAAGTTTTCCTTGAGCCACTCCAAATATGCACTTCCTGGGGTTGAGGGAAATCCCATATCTTTGACATCTCTCCAGAACTTTTCGGAGGTGGTTTGGGTGATCTTCTCTGAACTTGGAAAATATAGTCAAGTCATCCATATATATAATAATACATTTGCCAATCAAATCTTTGAAGGTCGTATCCATTTCTCTTTGGAATGTTGCCCCAACATTAATTAACCCAAATGGCATACTTAGGGTATGCATATGTTCCCCACTTCTTTGTAAATGTTGTTTTCATATGATCCTCCTAGTTCACCAAAACTTGGTTATATCCAGAATAACCATCTAAGAATGACATCATTTGTGAACCATTGACAATTTGCAGTACTTCATCCAAGGAAGGAAGCGGGTAATTATCTTTTTCAGATGCCTTATTGAGGTTGTGAAAATCCACACAAGCAGAATTTGCCCATTCTTTTTCCTTATTGGTACCAAATTGGCGACCCATGTAGAATGACGTACTAGGAAAATAAACTTAACAAAGAGAAACTATTGTACTTCCTTAAAAATCAAGGGTTCTATTAGTGAATTAATTGGTCGTTGCTTCTTCTTAGATGACTTTATATTGGGTTTCAGGGGTACAACAGTTGGACACAATGGATCACTGAGAGGGGGTGTGGTGAATCAATTATTTAAAGTATTTTTTCTTAAACAAGGAGATACTAGTAATGTATAAGATAGACTGAGTGCTAACCGGTAACTTAAAAAAAGGATGAGCAAAGGGACTTGCTAAAACACTAGTATATCACATGCACAAAAAATGCAACACACAACACTAAATATATAAGAGGAAATCCCAATGTGGGAAAAACCTCGACGAGAATAGCTGTTAAAGATCATCTGCTCCATTCCAGCCTCACAATAACTCTTCAATTACAATATTTAGGACACCAACCCAAGGAGTACCAACCCTTACACTAAGCTCCAACTTAGTGTTCACAATATAAAGATTCAGATATATATATGAAATCACTATTGCAAATGAAATTTTGCAACCTTACAAAAATTCTCCTTTGTCGATTTCAGTCTTACCAATTTTTATACTCACCACTCACTCTACAACTTGACTTTTCTCATCACTTTTCTTAATCTCATATCACAATGATTTCCCTCTCTCAACTCACACTCGATCACTCTCTCTCAAGAACAACTTCTGTCATTTTCTCGCCTCTGTGTTCAATGCACTCTTCACCGGTTTATCCCTTATACTGGTCTTACTCTGCTTTTATTTATCAATCAATACCTTGATCCTCAACACTTCAAATGTTTATCTCTTTGGATCTCAAAAACTTCACACTTCTCTTCTCTTCTTCAGCAACAACAACAACAATCTTAGGTCAACATATTTAACCTTGAGTTTTCCTGCCAAGAAACAATTCAAACTAAGATGGTTAGGGTTTCCTTTACTTGACAATATCTACATGAGATGTGATCCAGGCTGTCTTAGATCAATCACTTGTATTCAAGAAATGCATCTTTACATACTTTCCATTATCCAATGCATGCTTGCAAAACATAGAAATCTTGTACATGATTTTCCTTTGTCGATCTTTCTTCCTCGAGCCACCCAGTTAGTCACGATCCCGTGGGTTTTGGTTGTTTCATTAATGTCAACTAGCTATTCAACAACCTTGTCAATGGAGGATTCACTGGCCTTTGCATGTTTTCCACCTCGGCTCCATATGGCAACATAGTGCTCATACACTCAACTCCCTGACATCAGGTCGGTTTGCACTTGATCTTTCAGCAAGATTATACCGGTAATGACCTTCTTCTCTTTCTAACCAGTACTGCACACTACACCGGTAGCACATCATCACCTCCAATGGTTCTCATCTGCATAGTGGTTCTCATCTTCTACTACATTTGTCAGTAAACTCTACCAGTTCACCTCTCCTTTGTTCTGCTCAGTCGGATCTCCTCCTCACTATGTGGCTCTTTACCGATTCTGTACTCTAGACTGGGTTATGTTATACCGGTTATCACTCAACATGCTCACACACTCATGCATCTCACCTCATACTAATGAAGTCACTGATAATCTCAACTACTACTAGTATGTCACCATACCGGTACACACTTCTTCATGTCGGATCTACATGTACACTCTTCATGCTAGTTGACATGCTCCTATCGGTAGCCTGCCTACTATACTGGTTGAAATCAATGACAACTCAATGCCAATAATCTCCCCCTTTGGAATTGATGTCAACATCTTATTTTCTAGTTCTCTCCCCCTTTCACAACAATGGAAAAGGGAACCTTTAGTCTGACACCCAATATCTATAAATCTCTCCCTTGACTGCATCCAATTAAGACACACTCTCCCCCTGTGTCCATGCTTCACGATTCAAGAGTTAGAAGATAGTGGCAATTGTTGAATCCCTCTGAATCATGCAATTTCCTATGCATTCACTTGTTGCTAGATGGTGGTACAACTCCCATCTTTTATCTCAAATACTCAAATGGTCCCAAAGAAAGTGGCTTGGTAAATATGTCAGTAATCTGCTCATTAGTTGGAACATATTCAACAATGACTTTCTTGTCTGCTACCTTCTCTCTCAAGAAATGATACTTGATTGCAATGTGTTTTGTTCTTGAGTGCATTATTGGATTCTTGGAGATGTTGATTGCACTCAAGTTATCATACCGAATGGGAATAGGTTCCGATATCTTCACCTGTATATCCTTCAATGTCTGCATCATCCATAAAACCTGTGAACAACAAGTAGTAGCTGCTATGTACTCTACCTTAGTAGTAGATAGTGACATTGAATCTTGCTTCTCACTGTTCCATGACACTAACTAGCTTCCTAAGTAGAAATCACCTCCACTTGTACTTTTTCAGTCATCAATACTTCTTGCCCAATCTGCATCAGTATAAGCTTGCAAAGAGAAGTCTCCTTTCTTTGGATACCATAGACCATAGCTGATAGTTCCTCGTAGATACCTGAGGATTCTCCTAACTGTATTCAAGTGAGACTATTTAGGAGCAACTTGGAACCTTTCTACCATGCAAACAACTTGTACAATATCTGGTCTAGATGTTGTTAAATACAATAGACTACAAATCATAGACCTATACAATGTTTGCTCAGCTTACAACCGGTAACCATGGGAGTACTTACCAGTTTGTTGTCCTCCATTTGAAACTTCTTTAGAATGTCTCTAGCATACTTGGTTTGGGAGATGAAAATTCCATTCTCCTTTTTGTGAGATCTACAAGCCAAGGAAATAAGACAACTCACCCAACATGGACATCTTAAACTCTATCTTCATCTGGTCTAAAAAATATTTGCACATAATGTCCTTGTCTCCATCAAAGTTAATATCATCCACATATACAACAACTATGATCATGTGATCTCCATTTACCTTGACATACAAGTTTCTATCTACATTCCCTTTTCAAAATCCTTTCTCCTTCAAATAATTGTCTAACTGGGAATACCAAGCTCTAGGAGCCTGCTTCAAACCATACAAGGCTTTCTTCAGCATCCATACAAAACTCTCATCTTCATGCAATAAGTACCCTTCCAGTTGTTCCATATAGACTTCTTCCTCAATATTTCCATTGAGAAAAACAAAATTTTTAAATCCATCTAATACACTTTATATCCTTTATAGGTTGAGAAGGCTAAAAACATTCTTATTGCCTCTAATCTAGCAACTGGTACAAAGGTTTCCTCAAAATCAATACCTTCCAATTGTGCATATCCCTTACAAACTAATCTTGCTTTATGCTGGACTATCTTACCTTCTTCATTCATCTTGTTTCGGTAAACCCATTTTTTACCTATTACATTCTTGTTAGTTGGCCTAGGAACAAGTTCCCAAGTCTAATTTTTCTCAATTTGTCCCAATCCCTCATCCATGGCATCTACCCACTTTTCACTTTTCCTCGCATCATTAAAAGTTTTGGGCTCTACTTCATTCATAAGACAAATATTTACTTGCTCACTTTCTTGAGCTAATCTCCTCCTGGTTTGCACACTTTCATTCTTATCTCCTATGATCTTCTCTTCTGGATCATTCTTCTACACATATCGGTTGGGAATCTTGTTTGGTGTACCTTCTACCGGTCTATTATCAGATTGTTCTTCAGTTTCAACATTTGAAGCATAAATGTAGGGTGTTGGTGCAGATCTTCCTCTATGTGAGTCTTCACCTATTCTAACATTTACACTTTCAACTATCCTTCTCAATCTCTTGTTGTAACATTTGTAGGATTTACTATTGGCTGAGTATCCCGAGAGGATTCCTTCATCACTCTGGGAATCAAAACTTCCTAAACCATCAACATTTCTCTTGAAGAAGCACTTACTTCCAAACACTTTGAAGTGCTTAAGTGATGGTTTCCTTTCATTCCATAACTCATAAGGAGTCATTCTACTATTCACTCTTAAATGTGCTCAGTTTAAAGTGTAGATAGTAGTATGAACTGCTTCCTTCCAGTATATATATCTATTATGTTGGCCTCATTTAACATAGTCCTAGCCATCTCTTTCATTGTTCTATTTTTCCTTTCTCCCACCCCATTTTGCTGAGGTGTCCTTGCAACTGAGTATTGTCTTTGGATTCCATGTTTCTCACAATAGTCAACAAATTCATTTGAAGAGAATTCTCCACCCTGGTCTGATCTTAAGCATTTTAACCAGTGTCCACCCACCATCTTCCTAAAGATTTTGAATCTCTCAAATGCTTGTGACTTATCTTGCAGGAAGGTTACCCAAGTCATTCTTGAGTAATCATCTATGAACAAAATGAAATATCTTTCTCCGGCTAATGCTCATGTTCTAGTTGGCCCACACAATTTAGTATGTATCAACTCCAAAGGTGTTGAGGTGTTATATTCTTGTTTTTTTTAAACTGACATTTGCTTTCTTACCTCTAACACATTCATCACAGAATGTGCTTGCTGGTTTTATGATCTGAGGTATGTCTCTCACATACTGGTTCTTGCTAATCTTAACCAGATTATTGATATTTACATGGCCTAATCTCCAATTCCACAACCATATTTCATCTACCTATCACATCATGCATTGGGACTCATAGCATTCCTTTAGATTGTAAACATTTCCCTATGTTTTCGTCACTTCTACTACCACTTGACTAGTACTCTATTTTCTTGTTTGACAACTGGTAGAGTCAAATGAGAACTTGTACCATTTGTCACACATTTGACTTACACTCAACAGGTTATGATTCAATCCTTCTACATAGTACACATCATGAGCCTTGAGCTTTCCATCAATATTGAGTGTACTCCGACCTATGATCTTGATGGAAGAGTTGTCACCAAACCGGACCGAACCACCATTCCAATCATCAAGCTTGATGAACTTTTTCTTATCTCTGGTCATGTGATTTGAGAAACCACTATCAACTACCCACAAATTCCTTCTTTCAACATGTAGAGCAGTCTATACAATTAGGTTGGACTCTGTCTTGTTTTTCTCCTTCTCTGCCCAAACTAGTTTCTCTTCTTTCCCTTTCTTTTCTGTTACTTTGTGTTCCAGTTTGGTTTTCAACTTTTCATCTGGTACTAATCTCTTTTGTTTTTTAGTTTGAAGTTGACAATACCTTGCTATGTAGCCAAAATTTTGACACTTATAACATTTCACGTTAGCACTATCAGATGTACTTAATGCATTTTTGTAGGACATTTGCATATTACTCCTACATTCATAATTCTTGTGACCAAGCTCATTATAATTATACCATAAGTCATTAGTACTTTGTAATACCGCAAATGAGTTTCTACTCTCAAAATTGGGGTTCACATTCTTTTTCCTACAATCTACCACTCTATAACCAAACTTATTACACCGGTGACAATAGCCATGGAATGTTATAACATACCGGTTAGGTTGTTTTGGACCTGCAAATGGCTGCCTTACCAGGGATCTTCCTTTCATGCTGCTAATCCTTGTGAATCCTTCATGATCAATACTTGCATTTCTCCTAGTATATGTATGTCTTTATATTCAGTATGATTTTTGGTTCATTGATTAAGTATACCAGTTTGTGTGACGGTTCCTAGCAACATTTGCATTTGTCTTCTTGTTGATATCCTTGCCTATCGTGAATGTCTTCTTCTCCTCGCCTTTATTAGAAGAAGTTAATTGTATTTCCTTATCAGATATATTTTTACTATTTGAACTTTGAGCTTCTTGAAAACTTAAGCCACCCATATATTTGCATTGCTTATGTTTTCTCAGCATCCTATCTAGGGCTTCAGTGTTTCCTTCAGACTTGCTTCTCACTTTTATTTCTTCTTTACTTTTCTCTATGTCCTTCTAGAGTTTCACTATTTCTGCTTCCAGACTCTGATGTTCCTTTTCCTTTTCACTTAGACCGATACTGGTGACTTTACACATCCCCTTGGCCTCTTCCAACTGGATTTTTAGATATGCAATTGTTCTCTTGGACTCTTCAAGAGATTGCTCTAGCAACTCTTGTTCTTGAACTGCAACCCTTTTTACCTTCTTCAAGTCTCTTCTTTTTTTCTTTAGCTCATCTAGAGCACTAATGAGTTCTGCTTCAAGGTCTACTTCTCCTTCTTGTTCTTACTCTTTTGCTACTTCAGGTATCGATACCTCTTGAGCCATAAAAAAATTTTCTCTGACCTCATCTCCACTATAGTAGTCCTCTAAGGCACTTTCCTCATCAGTGGTATCATATTTATGTGTGTAAAGGTCACTCTGCTTCCAATGGATTTTTCTACCATGCCGATAGACATCTTTCTTCCTATCATTACCATATGATCTGTATCCACTTGAATGATCATCTTCATTATTATCACCATAGGGACATTTAGCAGCAAAATGTCCAATCTTTCCATAGTTGAAATATTTCAAAGGCATCTTGCCTTTATAATTTCCTGAACCTGTCTTGAGTCTTCTGAAAAAGTTTCCCATAATCTCATTAGAGTCTTCTTCGGTTGCATCATGAGTATATTCTTTTCCTTTTCTTGAAGTCTTGAAGGCAACTTCTTTCTTCATAGCATTAGTACCAGCAGTCCTCATCTCATAGGCAGTTAGAGAGCCATACAACTTATCCATAGTGAAGACCTTCAGATCTTTTTCTTCTTCTATTGCTAAGACCTTTGTATCATACTTATATGTCAGAGATATAAATACTTTCTTCACTACCACCTCATCTTTTATTTCTTCTCCAAGCCCTCTAATGGTGTTTGTTGTTTCATCAACCCTTTGAAGATAGTCAGAAATCTTCTCTTCATCTCTCATCTTCAAACCTTCAAGTTGTGCTCTCAATGTCTGCAACTTGGCTTCCTTGACTTTAGTATTGCCTTCAAATATCTTCTGCAATTTTTCCCAAGTATCCTTGGTAGAGGAACAGTTCATTACTTTAACAAACTCACTATCAGACAACCCACTAAGAATGAAATTTTTACCTTTACCATTGTTCTCATATTCTTTCTTAGCATCTAGATTAGTAGGGTGATTATTAGGGACTGTATACCCATTCACAATCGACATCCATACATAGCAACCCAGAGAGGACAAATAGGTTTCCATTATCCTACTCCAAAAAGAATAGTTGACACCATCAAACATGGGAGATTTTGAGGAGGTGGATTCATTTCTTGCCATTGTGAAAACTTAACAGGATCTACCCGAGCTTGAGAAAGATTTTGAAAAAATAGGGTACCTGTGCTTTGATACCAATTGTTCAACATAATGGATCACTGAGAGGGGGGTGAATCAATGATTTAAACTCTTTTTTCTTCAACAAGGAGATACCGGTAATGTATAAGACAATCTGAGTGCTAACCAGTAACTTAAACAAAGCAAGTAGGATGAACAAAGGGACTTGCTGAAACACTAGTATATCACATGCACAAAAGATGCAACACACAACACCAGATATATATGAAGAAAACCCAATGTGGGAAAAACCTCGGTGAGAATAGCTATTGGAGATCTTCTACTCCAATCCAGCCTCACAATAACTCTTCGATTACAATATTTAGGGCACCAACCGAAGGAGCACCAACCCCTAGACTAAGCTCCAACTTAGTGTTCACAATATAAAGATTCAGATATACAAATGAAATCACTGTTGCAAATTAAGTTTTACAACCTTACAAAAATTCTCCTTTGCTGGTTTCAATCTTACTGGTTTTTATACTCACGACTCACTCTGTAACTTGACTTTGCTAATCATTTTTCTCAATCTCATATCACAATGATTTCCCTCTTTCAACTCACACTCGGTCACTCTCTCTTAGACACAACTTTTTCTAGTTTGTCACCTTTGTGTTCAATGCACTCTTCACTAGTTATCCCTTATACCGGTCTTACTCTGCTTTCCTTATCAATTAGTACCTCAATCCTAAACACTTCAAATTTTTATCCCTTTGGCTCTCAGCAATTTCAAACTTCTCTTCTCCTCTTCAGTAGCAACAACAATAGTCTCAGGTCAACATATTTAACCTTGAGTTTTCCCGCCAAGAAATAATTCAAACTGAGATGGTTAGGGTTTCCTTCACTTGACAAGATCTACATGAGATCTGATCCAAGCTGTCTTAGATCAATCACTTATATTTGAGAAATGCATTTGTACATACTTTCCATTATCCAGTCCATGCTTACAAAAGATATCAATCTCGTACATGATTTTCCTCTATCATTCTTTCTTCCTCAAGCTGCCCCAGCCAGTCAGGATCCCATGATTTTTGGCTATTTCAACAACCTTGTCAATGGAGGCTTCACCGACCTTTGCATGTTTTCCACCTTGGCTCCACATGGAAACATAATGGTCATACACTTAGCTCCTCGACACCAGGTCAGTTTACACTTGATATTTCAGCAAGCTTATGCTGGTAATGACCTTTATCGGTGTGACCTTCTTCTCTTTCTAACTGGTAGTGCACACTACACTGTTAGCATATCATCACCTCTAGTGGTTCTCATCTGTATAGTGGTTCTCATCTTTATAGTGATTCTCATCTACTACTGCATTTTCTAGTAAACTCTACTAGTTCACCTCTCCTTTGTTCTTCTATGTCGAATCTCCTCCTCACTATGCTGCTCTTTACCTATTCTATACTCTAGACCGGTTTATGTTCTACTTGTTATCACTCAACATGCTCACACACTCATGCATATCACCTCATACAGGTGAAGTTAGTGATAATCTCAACCACTACTTGTCTTTCACCATACCGGTACACACTTCTTCATGCCAAATCTACCAGTACACTCTTCTTCATGCCAGTTGACACACTTCTACCAGTAGCCTACCTTCTATACTAGTTGAAATCAATGACAACTCAATGCCAAAATAACATGGGTGATGATCGATGTATCAAAAGTTTTTAGATCTTTGTACCCCCATGCTAATACATCAATGAACTCTTTTAACATTTGTATAATTTTCTCTCTTTCCTTTTGAGTACAAATATTCCCAATATACACAATCTTCTCTTGGCCTTCTAAACCAATATTATGTGGTTTGTATTTCCCAGCATTTGAATCCATTGTTAATCTCTCTTTTACCCTGGGTTTAGAGTCAAAAATCCTCTCAAAGGTGACCATACCTTTAGGAATAACATTAGTTGGTAAATTCATAATTTCTTCATCACCCACTTCATTGAGATCATCTGATCTATCCTTCTCATCAATGATTTGTTCTTCAGAAGCCCATGAATTGGAAAGAAATTCTAGAATGTGGGTATCATCTTAGAAAACTTGAAAGTGTTTGATATTATTAGGCATAGCAGGCATGGAGACCAACTCTATGGAAAAATTCTTCAAAGGGGATTGGCTCACTGGTTCTAATGTACTTGTTGTTATGGCCAATGCATCTGATATTCTATTTACTTTCCTAGGTAGCAACTGAATATTGAAAGCATCAAAATCCTCAACCAAACCCCATACTCTATTCCTATATGCTACTAACCTTTTATCATGACATGCATATTAGCTTAGCACTTGTTTGACCACTAGTTCAGAATCTCCTTGCACTTTCAAGAATTTAGCTCCCTTCTTATGAGCGAAGAGTAGTCCTCTAATTAGGACCTCATACTCCAACATATTATTAGTGTAAAGGAATTGGAGTCGGTTGGAGGATAGAAAGGTTTTCCCTTTTGGGCTTCTTAATTCTACACCTGCTCCACTGCCTTGCTTGGATCTTGACCCGTCAAACTTTAAAAACCATATTTCATCTTTCAGTTTCTTTACATTCTTCATCTTAGGGTCAGTGGTCAAATTAGCTTTTAGAGGTGATTGTTGTCTCTCAGGTTCAAGGTCTTTCAACACTTGAGGTTGTTTAATTACTAGTTGTAAGAGTACTTCAAGGGTGTTAGGAGTAGTCTGTTCCACTTAAGGTTGTGCTTGAGATTGGATTTCTTCCTTCTCCATCTTAGGTGGGATATTCTCGTTCTCTTGATTAGCAATCTCAACCATGAAGATCTCATTGTTGCATTGTACCAACTAGGAAGTTTCATTTATAAGATCCATTATTTGAGGTATTACTTCCTCACAACTTGGAAATTGAATTTCTTCCATATTGATGACATGATCAACGTCCTCACATGGGATTGGGCTTATCAATTTTGTAATCTCATTTTGACATGGGATACATGACATCTTTGAGTGCTCCTCATGATGTATTCGACACCATTTTGGAAGCAACAAATCTTCTATTTTCATAGTATCCCCCAACAAATTCATCCCTTGTTTTACTGATGTAATAAAACCTTTAACCCGCCCTCTATATGCAGTCATATCAGCTTGATGTAACTGGGGAAGGGCAGGTGCGGAATAAGTGAGGATTTCATTTACTCTATAGACTCCTAGACTCACTTTAGCATATGCCACCTCATTGGGAGCTCCATAATCTGTGACCAACTTCTTCAACTTGGGTTCACTATCAATTCGGATCTAGTTGCTCACCCACTTCCATGGAAGCCATAAGTATGTAAAACAGGTTGAGAAATAGCCTCCCAAAGTTTTTGACCAATCCCTATTGAGGATAATCCCATACACCTCTAGAATATCCCCCACTTGAATGTCAATGTAACAGGAAATGCAGGGATCAATGCCCAACTGGATATATACATCTTTTAATTCTCCAATTATGTTGACCTCAGTCTTGTCTAGTTGTACCACTTTACTGTTTGCAGGTACTGGGCTAAGACCAAGCTTCTAGCATATAGAGTAGGGCATTGTATTTCCTGAAGCACCTGAATCTACCAAATAGTTGTGTAGATTCTTTCCACATATACTCAAACTAAGTAAAAATGGTGGATTCTCAATTGCATCGCTACTAATATTAGCATTAATGTCATTCAAGTTAGCCATCTTAACCTCGTTTCTCTATGACTCTAACTGTTCCATCTTCCTAAGGAGAGCCTTCTTTTGTTTAGGGAAATATCTGAGTACCTCAGGGACATAGTGGTGGCAGTCCTATCCATCTCCTTGCTAACATCAAATGATCCTTTCAAAACTTATTCTTGCCCTTGCGTTTGTCTAGGGTGTGTTCATTGAAAATCCTGAGGAGGGTGAGGATTGTTGCTTACGTTCACATCAAGAGGTACAAATCCACCCTTTGGGGGAGGGGGATCTTTTAATGGAGCCTTGCATTGACTCCTAAGATTGTAATTATTTATAGTCTGAAAGCCTGAGCATCATAGACACATGGTTAACCTTTAGCTTTAGCTTGAAACTCTTTGCATAGGAACATGTCAAACAACATTGCGGTATTAACTTTCTCGGGTTCGTCATTAGAGAAATCCTTTGGTTGAGAATCAACTTGAGCGATTCTTATGATCTTCTCAAACTGGACATAGTTAACCTCATAATGTGCAGCTGTATCATGCAACCTACACCAATTTGTCAGTAAATTCATATCGACAAGGTTAACACTTTTGTGTGTTATTTGGGTTATCTGGGGTGTCAGGATGATCATGGTTCACACCACTGTTGTTTGGACCAATGTTCCATTTCCTATTGTAAGGTTTGTTGTTATACCTTTGGTTTTGGTTCTGGTTGTTGTAATTTTGCTAATTATTGTATGATTGGGATTGGTTATACCCTCCCGGAGGATTCATCTTTAACTGACACAAATCTTAAGTAACTTGTGAGATCATTTTCTTTAACGCTTCTAATTCAGTGGAAATATGAGATCCTTGAATCTCAGGCGTCATAGTTGGAGGTTGGCTTGTTTCATGAGAACTACCAAATTGTTGATTTCCCCCTTGAACTTGACCAACATATTACATTTGAGTGGGAGCAGCATTGGTATTATTCTGCCAAGTCGAATCTTGGGCAACAAATTGTTGATTAGCCTAAGTTTGGGAAGCATAGATTGGCACAGGGTTCATTGTTGGGGCTCCTATAGGTAAAGGTGAGGGTATGTCAGGAAGTTCGTCATAGTTGCCTTGGTTCACTCCCACAAGTAAATTTTACCCAATTCCCCTCGGTGTTTGGTTCAACTCATGATTCACTTTGATCGCCAACGCATAGACTTTGGCCAAGGTGTCTATTTGATCTTGGGGAACACTCTTTTTGATAAACATAGTTATCCATGGGTCAATAGCTCTTAGATATGAGTCAATCACTACGTTGGGTACTACCTGGTAAGGAGCTTGTAACCTCTTGAATTCTCTTTGAAAGCTAGTATTAAAATTTGTTAAAGGCTCATTCAGTGATTTCTTAAGAGAGGCAAAATGATGGTACAGTGTTCAGGGGTCTACATACACTCAGAATTGATCAATGAAATCTTTCTCCAAGCCATCCCAGCCATTGATGGAATTTTTCGGTAGGTTAAAAGGTCAGTGCAAGAAGATGAGTCCACTTTTTGGCCAAAAAGTGGAAGTGTTTTCCCTGATTTTCAGATTTTGTCTCATTTGAGCTTAAATTTTGAAACACTTAGAGATTGAATCTTGGAAAAAGTCAGTAATATAAAAGATAGCCCTCTGAGTGTACTTTTCAAATATATAATTTATTTTAATACCCACATAATAAAAAATAACTTTTTGAATGGAGTTCTAAAAACTATGTTTTAAAAATGCATGTTTCAAGACCATACCATGCATGTGTACGACCCTCACTTTTTGACACAATAAAAATTATTTTCTCAAACCATTTTGGGAAATGGTTTGTAACACACTGAAGATTGATGAGCATATTTTTTTGTATTTTTTTTTCTAATATTTTTTTTAAATTAATTTTTTAATGGCCGTAATTATCTTTTAAAAAATTTGACGTGTATGACCCACATAATTTGATGTAAACTTAGCATTTTTTGAATTTTTTTTTAAATAGAAAAGAATTTTGTGTAGATTGATGACATATAATTTTTTTCTCAAAATTCATTAAAATAAAAAAGTTATTAGATTAAGAAAATTAGTTAATATTTCAAATTTATGGACCTGATTTAGTATAAATTAAATGAAAATAGTTAAAATAATCAAATTTTAAATAAATTTACATATTTAGAATCTAGACAGTATAATCTGAAATGGGTTTTAATTTCGTATAAAAATTCTCTGATTAGAGGCATGTAAACTATTTCAGAAGTTCATATTTGTGCTTTCATTCATGTAGCTTTGAATTCGCAGGTTCATGTCTTAGGTGTGGCCATCCCAAGCCTATCCCGAGGCAAGTGGCGGGTTGTCGATTCAAATTTTACTGAACAAGGGCTCATTTTACAAATGGGGGCCGGTTCCATTTTTTGCCCGTTGGATTTAATAATGGGCCCTTGTTTTCATTATTTAAATAACAAGGCCCCGTTTTTAAAACGGGGACCCGTTATTTAAATAACGGGCCCCCGTTTCTAAATAACCGTTACTATAAAAAACAAAAGATAGATTGCATCGATTTACCACACTATCATTGAAATCCGTACTGACAAAGATTTTTTACATCGTTTGGCAGTACTTTTTAATATTTTTTACTCGATTTTTTGAAGAACTCAGTAAAAAAGATATTTTTTTTGAAGAGGAGTTTGTAAAGATGGGTTATAAGCAACGTCAAAAGAAAAAAAAGAGGAAAATGACAGTGGACGAAATTCAAGCACAAAGAGAGAAGGAGGCAAAATGCCAAAGAGATCGAAGATCACAACAACGATAATTGAATAACACTTCTGAAGCATCTAGTTAAGTGCCCATTGTAGATGAGACGATTGAAGACATCATGATGGATGCAAGAAATGTAGAACCAAACACGGGTATGACTGTTGATGCAAATGTTCATGTGGATGTGAATCCTGGTATGTTTTTAAATCCCGATGACTATGATGCCAATCAAATTGTTGATTTAAATGAAGCTGGATATAAATTTCATACACCAATATGAAAAGAAATAAAAATTGAAAATATTACACCACCCTCTCTGAAAGAAAATGAATGTAATTTGTTTACTATTGATAGCAATGTGCTAGATAATCTTAATGGGTTAGTTTCCTGGAGACAAATCAGAACACATGCGAACAGATTATATAAACAATTTTTCTATAATAAAAAGTTAGGATTCCAATGTCAATTAATGCTACAATTAATAAAAATGTTAAAAATGCGTAAAGTCATGAAAAAAACAAGTATTTATGCAAAACCAAAAAGAAAAGATGAATCATATAAGCAAGTTGTATCTACTATTGCCAGTGCCATCGATTCTATCGGAAAAACAAGTTGATCTAAAGATAAGAATGCAACACGTAGAGTTATAACGACTGCTATAGTTGACAAAATGATTGTTAGTAAAAGAATGTTAAGTGATATAAGTGGCTATTTGAACTTACATCGTAGAACCTTGTCAAGAGTGGCCAAAAGAAGAGACACAATTGAAATTGATCCACTAAACCATTGTTGGAGTTTTAGTGGTAGACTTCAAAGGTCGAACATGAAATTAAATGATGAAACTAAACAATTAATTGCAAAATTTTGGCATGATAACACTAGAGTTTCATAAAATGCTAGAGATGTTTTAAAGTTAAGGGTGGGATCAAAAATTTGTGATCCTCATCCAAAACATCTTCTTGACATGACTCAAACTGAATTCTTTAAAAAATTTAGTGATGAATCTGTGTTAATGAATTTATGAATTAGTCAAAGATCATTTGAAAAATGCAAACCTTGGTATGTTAAAATCAATAAACAAAGAATATCTTCTTGTTGGAAAACTCATGTTCAGTTTCGTTACTATTATGATGTTTCTCGATATATACGTTGTATGTTGCATGGTAATGATCTTCTGCAGGATTGTGGTGTTTATGTTCCACCTGAAACTATAAAAGATTTTATTGGAAGTTTATTTTGTAAACCACCTAATGAACAATTATTTCTTTCCAGTTCATGCATTTACGGCCTTTGCAATTTATGTGGGAACTATTCTTCAATAGGTGAATGTTTGCATGAACATGTTTCATCTGAGTTTGGACAAAAAATGGTTGATGTTAGGAGATTTAAAAATATAGAATACCCTCTAAAGGATGGAAAGATAGGGAAACGTTTAGAATTGATTATAGAACAAAATAGTGTGAATGCATTTATTAGTGAGTTTAAAACTCATATTGTTCCAAAATATGTGAAACATTCCCAACATACCCGATGGCTTAATGGACAGTTTTGCATATGCAAGAACACATTTCCACTTGGAACAATAGTATCAGTTGTGGATTTTGTAGAAAATTATACTCTAAAACCACAAGAGGAAACTCAATCACAATACTACAACTCAGTGCAAGTGGCCATATTTGTGCACATTATATATAGACATGACCATGACAGTACAGAAGACAATAGAAATTTTTTGAGGGAGTATCATTTCTATGTTAGTGAAATCGATTACACTCTTCAGAGTTTGTTCAACATTGCTTCGAGGTATTTTATGATAATCTTAAGGAAAGAGAAATTGACATGAAACAACATATGATATGGTCAGATAACTACACTGGACAATTCAAAAATGCAAGAATGTTTTATTGGCTATGCAAACTTCACAAGATAACCAATGTCCAACATTTATGGAGTTTTTTTGAAGCAGGACATGGTAAGGGTGAACACGATGGAGCCGGTGCCTATATAAAAAGAGCTCTTGCTAGAGAACAATTGAAATTCGAGGATACAATGAAATTCAGAGATGCTCGTGCAGTTGTAGATTGGTGCAATTCAAAGTTGTCAAAAGGATCAACTGAAAACTCTGCAATTCGACATTTCTTCTGGTTGATAGAGGAAGATAGTATTCCTATTTGGCATGATTGTAATACCATCATTTGATTAGCTAAATGGTATTCGTTTAAGAGTTCTAATTCAAACACATGGACTATATTCACAAGGCAACTTGCTTGCTTTTGTCAGTTTTGTGTTTCCAGAGATTGGGAATTTTGTGAGAATAAAGAATGGGTTGAAGAATGGCAACAAAGATCATTGACACCCATAGATGCAAATGATCCGCATGAAAGAACTGATGAAGATATGGATCAAATGGTTGTATCAAATGACTATGATCGCATTTCAAATCTTATACAAGAAGGTAAAATTATTTTTGAAATTTATTTTGATTTATTAAATAGTACATATTTATGAAATCTTACAGTGTATATTTTTGTTTTTATTTCTCATTAAATATTAAAATAAAATTGTTTTGTGCACAGGAGATGTCTATGCTATTGTTGCACCAGAGGACAATGAAGAGGGGACAAAGTATTGGTTGGCTCGATGTGTAGAGCCAAAACATAAGCTAACCACTCCTCGAGTAGATGATGATGGTTATGACTATCCAACAGGATCTATGGTTGTTGTTGGCACTTGGCTACACAAATATCTAACAAGAAAGAATGGATTGCTCGCATTTGAAGATTATGAATTAGAGAAGAAGATTATACATTACTCGCATTTGGTAGTGGCAACTAATATAAAATTGGATAGATATCGTGGCAAGCCTGCTAATAAACAATTATGGACTCTCTCTATGGAAGAGCACGAGACAATTATAGATGCTTTGCAAAAGAGAGAGGATGCAGATGGTATAACAGAATGAATATCAAGTAAGTTATAATTTAAACCCTTAATCCACCTCCCTTTTAAAAGTCGTGATGCATATTATATATAGCTTTTTAAATCATGCATCATAATTATAAAATCTAATCTAGTAAAATTTTGTTTCAGGTCTACCACAAGTAGAAGGCATCAATGAAAACAAATTTATTTGTGTATACTTTATGTTTCATTTTGAATAATTACAAGTAAGTTAAATTTTTGTACCCTTAAGGCAAATCCCTTTGTATTTTAAATTCAATGCATCCTGATTATAAAAATTAATCATATGTATTTATTTTTTCCAGGTCTCTCAGAATAGACTTGGCCTTAGAGTAGACTTGGCCTCAATTACTACTATTGTTTGTGCATACTTTATGTTGTATTTCAAGAGATATAAATACTTATTATTATAATTTAAATAGACTGTCTATTTTATTTTGGATATGTCTTCTTGATTACATTTTGTGTAATATACATAAATGAGAGACTATTGGTCAAATTTATGAATGAGATAATTATGTTTTAATCAAGTTCTATTCAATATATTTGTTTTCATATGTTTCTCTTATCATCATATTTATTGTAATGGTAATTATATATTTTATTATATATTTTGCTTATCTATGATGATTAATACTTTTTTAATTTAGAATATGTTATAATTATAAGATATGTTTCGATACTTAGTTCATGATGTATGTACCTTTAGTTTATCTAATCACAAGAACTATTTAAATGAAATTCCAAAAATAAAATTACAAGTCCACATAATCCATATAAAGTTGTTTAAGCACAAATTCCATAAATAAAATTTCAAGTCCACATAATATATAAAGTATGCAGAAAATATATATGATCTAATATGCACAAAATATAATTTCACATAATTTCAAGTCCACATAATATCTAATGGGCACAATGCACATAAAGTATGCACATAATATATATGATCTAATCCTATTATGCAACTATCCATATATATAAAGTATGTGTGCACGTGTAAAAAAATATGTAAAGTCCATAAAATAGTACATATCAGAGCCAAATAAACAATAAAATTTCAAGTCCACATAATCCATATAATATCTAATCCATATATATATCTAGATGGTAACATGATGAACTCCACATAAAATCTAATGTTCACAAAATATAATTTCACATAATTTCAAGTCCACATAATATCTAAGGGGCACAATGCACATAAAGTATGCACATAATATATATGATCTAATCCTATTATGCAACTATCCATATATATAAAGTATGTGTGTACATGTAAACAAATATGTAAAGTCCATAAAATAGTACATATCAGAGCCAAATAAATAGTAAAATTTCAAGTCCACATAATCCTTATAATATCTAATCTATATATATATCTGGATGGTAACATGATGAACTCCACATTATATCTAATGTGCACAAAATATATAAAGTATGCACAAAATATATATGATCTAATTTTATTATGCAACTATCCATATATATAAAGTATGTGCACGTGTAAACAAATGTGTAAAGTCCATAAAAAAGTACATATCAGAGCCACATAAACAGTAAAATCTAAGTGCTATCATCAATAACATCCCATGATTTCTTGTCCCTAGGACGTGGTCCAGATCCGCCTATCTCATGCTGTACAAGAAAAAAAAATATTAAAATATTACTTGAAATTAACTATTAAAAGAATCATTTATCAAATATAGTAGAATTCATAAATTAAGTTACAAACTTACCATGTGCTCATCAGATCCTATAGCAGTATCTCTCTTGTCCCCAGGATGTGGTCCAGATCCACCCATCTCATGCTGTACAATAAATAAATAATATTAAAATATTACTTGAAATTAGCTATTAAAAGAATCATTTATCAAATATAGTAGAATTCATAAATTAAGTTACAAACTTACCATATGCTCATCAGATCCTCTAGCAGTATCTCCTCTAGCAGTATTTTGTGTAGTATCAACACCAAATGTAGTGCTAGCTAACTTCTGTACAAGGTCAAATTCAAAGTGTCCAATTAAATCTTAAATTAAGAGTCAAAATAAGATCAAATTAATTATTACATATTAATACCTCAAAGGATGTCGATGTGCATTCAAATTGGCTCTGATCAAAATTATGAGGATAACCTATCCTAATGGTAGTGTCCACCTGCATACATGCATTTATTGAAATCATATTTAGTGAACATATATATGTGTACTAAATAATTTCAATTTAAGTTACAATGTTCTAAGAGTTCATATTTAATTTAAGAATTATAAGATACATACCATAGATGGTGTCACAGTAGTCAGACCCTCTTCTCGATGTGATGTAGAGGGTCCCTCATGACCTGAACCCTGGAGAAAGAAGCATCCAATGTATCAACATGAAAATTTATATAGTATACGATGATAACATATTAACTTAAAAAGATAGTACAATGTCTAGATAAAAATTTATACTATACCCCATAAGGTGTGTCGAGTTGTGTTCCAATAGATGCAATATTGACTCTAATATTAGGTGTAGTCCTTATCTACATAAACACAATTTATTTAATGAAGTATTAGATTGTATAAAAAAAAGAGATGCACTTAGTTTATACCTATATTTAATGAAGTATTAAAAGATTGACATGTACATGTATATATATCTATACCTGGTCAAGATGAACATTTGAGCAAAAAAAATCCATATAAGATGTCATCATACTATCATCTATTGCATCATGCTCAGTTGGAACTGAAGCAGATCCTGTAGTAGCAGTAGGACATACACACGTCTCATGACAACTTGAACACATATGTGGCATCCATCGAGGAGTGGATGCCATGTGAGCAACTTGCTCACTCAGGTTACCTATGAGGGAAGTCAAAGAATCTAATGTCGAAATGAATGATGTATTTTGGACATCTATAGGAATTGATGGAGCAACAAGTGGAACTATGGGTGGATTTGGTAGGGGATTATTACTCCATGCCCCTAATCTATGCTGTGGCATTCCATGACCAATACCCTGGAATGACTTAATGTCAAAATAATTTGGTTTTTGGTTCATTACAAACTCACAGTTTAATTTCTTCAAAAACTAAAAAGGGACCTCATAATTACGATGTGGTGGATAATCAAAAACCATCCACCATCTATCCCAAAAGTATCTAGCCATTTCTGGATGCACACACCACCTAATTGAAATTCTTTTTTGGTTAGGTTGCATTGGTTCTCTTGTTTTTGGGTTAGTAAAATATGGACATAAATGAGCTTTGGTTATTTTCAAATCAATGATTTGCCTATAAGTTAAACCATCGGCATAAAAATCACGCAACTCTTGTCGTCATCTATGAAATTGATCTAATTGAGAATCAACAGATCTAACTGACTCGACAATAGTTTGCATTGATTTTGCAAACTCTACAAGATGGGGTGGCGTGATTGGCTCATTTTGGATAGTAGCAATGTTTTGTTCAATCACTTGTAGGTTTTCATTAATTCGTTCTCTTAAACGAATTCCATCCAATCTAGGGGGTGGAGGTGGAGGTGGTGGTGGTGGTGGTGGTGGAGGTGGAGGAGGAGGAGGAGGGGGTTGTGGTGGGGGATTTTCACCTAATACTTCATCTATGTCAAAGACATCCATGATAACAAAGAGCTCCTACATATATAAAGATATACATGAATTATATAAAACTCTATGTCAAAGAAGAATCTATTTTACTAAATTGAAAAAAAACATTTATAAATAGTAACATTTCTATGTTGTTGAATGAGATACACATGAAATATATAATATAATATTGAACTTAAAAAAATATACATGTACATACTATTGAATCTTTAAATATAAAATTTGCACACAAAACCTAATAAAAACTTTCAATGAAACATCATAAATCTATTGAAATGTAAGATCATTATGCTCTATAAACCAAGATATGATCATAAGATCATCATGTGAGGCACAATCATATGATACTAAGATGCAAAAATGCATGATCAAATAGTGATAATCTATTATATTCTCTATAATAATAGGCCAATGTATGAACATAAGATAATACTTTAAGAAGATAGATTAACCAATATACAAACATAAGATAATGCTTTAATAAGATTAAAAAAGCCCTATATGAACATACATGTGAAGCAAATAGTCTTGAAGATCATAAGATAGAACAAAGATTAAACTATAAGACATCAATCATTATGGGAAATTAGTAGTTACTAATAAAGATTAGATTTAATGTAAAAATAGGAGATAAAACACATGAAGTAAAAGTATGATTAAAAAAGGAAATCAAGTGAGAAAATATTAAACATGCCCTACAAGTGGGGTAGTAGAATATGAAGTAAACATAAAATATTAAATCATGTGATATCTAGTGGTTTCTCTTTTATGTTATGTGTCACCTCAATGTGTACATTCACTTTGTTGGTGCATCATTATTTTCTTGCATTTACCTAACTATTGTATTGCATATTTACACCTAGAGGATAGGATAAGATTACTTGGGTAGATATCTACCTAGGTAGGAATCACATGTTCAACTCATACTCCCTACTTTGGTAGAGATGTGGATATATCTTACTCATCTTCTCAATTTTTTTGTAAGATTTCTCTATAAATAGGATTTTATATTTTAGAATTTTCCTAAAACATGTCTCAAAATGATTAAAACACTTGAATCAAGGTCAAAAACTAGGAACGTGAGATACATGATATGGATGATGACAAGGATGGTTGAGAATAAAGAGAATTTGAATGGATTATGGAATACTCCTAAGTGTAGGGTACTTTTAAAAAAAATTAAACATGATGCCAAGGTGTCATAAAATGGTTTTCACCCATGAATAAAATTATTATGTTTACTTTTCTCTCTTTTTTAATTTTTATGCAAAACCAAATCTAATAACGGGATATTTATAAGTTTTTAAAAATCTAATAATAGGACCAACTATGGACCTATTATGCAATGTCATGGCATAATAGGACCTATTATGCCATCATGGCATAATAGGTCCACAATTGGTCCTATCATACTAAGTAAACATGTCGAATTAGCATAGTTTCAATGTTGGAGATGAATTAGATGATGAAGTTGGCAATTTTTGAGAAAATCATGTCATGTTGTGGCTTAGTAGGTCCTATTATGGCATAATAGGTGGATTGTTATGAAATGTCATGGCATAATAGGACCTATTATTGCATGATGGCATAATAGGTCCTATTATGCCATGACATGACATAATAGGACCAGCTATGGACCCATTATGTAATGTCATGGCATAATAGGTCCATAATTGATCCTATCATACTAAGTAAACATGTCGAATTAGCATAGTTTTAGTGTTGGAGATGAATTAGATGATGAAGTTGGCAATTTTTGAGAAAATCATGTCATGTTGTGGCTTAATAGGTCCTATTATGGACCTGTTATGCCATGATGGCATAATAGGTGGACTATTATGCAATTTCATGGCATAATAGGACCTATTATGCCATGATGGCGTAATAAGTCTTATTATGCCATGATGGCGTAATAAGTCTTATTATGCCATGACATGATATAATAGGACCAACTATGAACCCATTATGCAATGTCATGGCATAATAGGACATATTATGCCATCATGGCATAATGTGTCCATAATTGGTCCTTTTATACCATCACATGACATAATAGGACCATAACAGGACCTTTATGCCATGACATGGCATAAACCTAAGCCTAAACTTTGATATCTAAAATTTGAAGAGTAATGTTAATTACTTTTAAGGTTATACTAATTTAGTGGTAACTTTTGTATTACCTAATGAGGATTAAGAAAAATTTTGGTACATATGTTTGGTTTTATTTTGATTTCCTATTTGAATGTTTTTGTTTTCATTACAATTTCATTTTCATTTTTTTTGGTTTTGATTTCGTTTTCATTTTTGTTTTTGTTTCGATTTCGTTTTCGTTTTTGTTTTTGTTTCGATTTGGTTTTTGTTTTTGTTTTTGTTTCAATTTCATTTTTCGTTTTTTTTTTTGTTTCGATTTCATTTTCTTTATGATGTTTCTGAGATATCTAATTTGATATTTTGTTTTGTTAATTATCTAGGTTTTTTTTTTATTTCTAAATTTGTTGATTAGGGTTTAGGGTTAACTGTTGAAGAATATTTTAGATCAAAATCAAGAATTTACAAATGTAAAAACTAATTTATTTATAGGCTACTTAAAAAAAAACTAAATTAATACAAAAAAAACTAAAATAATACACAAAAAACAAGAAAAATATACAAGAAAATTACGAAATGTGTACCTGGGATAGTGGTGGAGGCTTGAAATGGAAACCACAGCATGGAGGCCCGTTTTTGATCTCCTCTTGTCAATTTACTGTCATGGTGAAAATGAAAAATTTGCCCAAAAAAATGGTAAAAATACAATTTCAAAACGGGTCCCCGTTTTTTTTAAAAACGAGGGCCCATTTTTTAAGAAAATGGGGGCCTGTTTAATTTAGCTTCGGCCCCCCATCACCTTTCAACTTGAGAGCTTGAACCATTAACGCCCCCCCCTTTTTCTATAACGGGCCCCCATTTTTTGAAAATGGGGGCTCGTTTTGTGGAGCGCGTTTTCTAACATGCAGACTTCCGTGAATTTTCCAACGTGCAGACTTCCGCAAATTTGTGACTCATTAGCTTGCACATACCCTAAATACCAATTATATTCATTCTCCCCACGTGAATATGGGAAGAGTCTACATACTACGTCTTGGTGTTCAGTATTGTTATGAATGAATGCATCTTTGAATGCTTCAATATGCTCATCAATCGTCCTGCCCCCCAAATAATAAAATTTTCTACAAAATTTATCTAGATTTCTAGGTAGGTCATGTATACCCACTAGTATAGTTCATGGTGGTGTGTGGTCTTGGTTAAAGTAGGCCATCAGATGTGGTGACGGTGGACGTTGAGTCACAAAAGGTGCAGCAATAGGCTGAGGACTAAGGATTAGTCCATCTTCTACGTTGGGTATGGATGACTGCATTGGTGAAGATGTTGAAGGTTGTCCCTTATTTTTATTTCTCCTTCTCCTAGTTGCGGGTCCTAACTCTACTAAGTCAGATGGTGAAGACCTGCTCCTAAGGATTTTGTGGAATCTCTCGAGAGAGAAAGAGGATATACGATCCAGCTTAGTACCTCAATTCCCTGATTGAGGAGGTGGTTGTGGATTTTCCTGTGGGTTTTCCTTTGGGAGAAGTTGTCTTTGTGCCTCCTCTTCTATATTTATAGGCTTTTATCTTTCATTGTCCAAGACTTGCCGTCCTCATAACCAATCGTTATAATCTCTTGTGTTGTCCCAAGAAATATCGTATAGTTGAGTGACAATGTCCTCTTGCTCGTAGTTGAGGTTGGGTTGCGTAAATGGTAAAAGTTTGTCTCCTAGAAGCAACATATGTGGTTAATCTATGAAGAGACTAGTATCTAGCCCTCCTTCTAGTACTAGTTTGTGTTGACAACTAGTTTGACACACTCGCCAATAGTCAGGTAGTCAATGTGAACACTCACAACCTCTCCTAAAAAGCAATAAGTTCTAGGGAACTAATCACTCCAAGGTCTCTGTAGTCGAGTCACAACGGTGATGGGAAACCCAATGGTTGATGTGGTTGTACCTGTTAAGGGGCCTGCTGGTTAAAACTAAATCCCACTGATCATTATTAACTTAACTTCCTCTTTTTTTGTATTTTTATAGTTTTAAGATTCTTTTGGAAATAAATTGCAAGAGATAAGGAAACAAGAAAATAACAATGAAACTAATTCAATGACAAATTAATGAACTACTTAATCAGTACCCTGCAACCCAAAAGATCATCAAATATTATCCAAATCAGCATTCAACAATGGACATCCAATAAACCTGCAAAGTCAACAACCTCACAGACATATAGAAATAATATCACCACAATAACTGCCTATCATAGTAACTATCATACACCACTTACATGTGCAGCATGAATCATAAAGCAATAAATAGAAGATCAGAACACGTTGCTAATTTTAGACAATAGACATTAATGAATTACAAAGAACAAACTTGTAGAACATATGCATAGATCAGGCAATTTATAAGTTGCTTCTTGTATTAATTTCAAAGAATTTATAACAAAACTAACTGAAGTTCATAACAAACTGCAAAATAATCTAAAATTTCTAAGTGGGCCTCAAATCATCAATTTGTCAACCCTTACAAATGAATCAAACTTCTCAATTTATAGAGTTTTGTATCCTACTTTCTAGGAAATAAACCTAATCTAAATTAAGAACTCAAAACTAGGAGTCACAGTTAACTTGCAAGTTTCTTCCTCTAGACTCCAATTAACTACTACAAAATAGGGGTTCACTGAGCACTACAAAGAGCTTCTTGTATGAGCCAAGCTTTCATAGTCATGCAAAATTTTGTTCAAAACTGGAACATGATTTGGAGCTACCGTCGGAGTGCCAGTGGAGACGTCATACAAAATCTCTTCTCATAAATCATTCTATCTTTAGTAACTATAGGTTCATCTTCTACTTCTTTTTATAAGATTTATAATTATTAATTATACATGCAACTTCTTCAACAAGAGGATCAACAACATTCTTGATTCTAAATTTATACTTTTTCAAAATTTCCTCTACCTTCTCTTTTCTTCTCCAATTTCCCTATTATTTTGTATATCTCTTGACATTGTGTAATTAAGTAAGTGTATATGTCCATCACTATAACATAGAACTAAGCTGGAGGTCCCAAATTTTGGGCCTCATATGCATCCCACTAACTTAGTACTTGCTCTTCCTCCATGACCCCTGTATTAGTTATCCCTAATCCAAAAACTCCGAGTAGATGCTTTACAAAACCCTCATATTTCAAAACTACCTTGACGAGAGGAACTCAGATGTTTTCCACATCCTTCACATAGTGCTGAAGCATCTTGATCTTTGGTTCCAAACTGTATGCATAAGACTACAATTTCTTACAACTATCACCACCCAAGAGGTCTTCCTCTATTATTACCTCTTCTCCTAGGTGCCAAACTTTACTTAATATCCAGAACTGTTTACTAAACATTTTGAGCTTTCACTCCCATTACTAAGAAGAAGAATCTAATGCTCCTCCCACCTATACTAGCTCCTTATACTCCATTATAGTATTTTGCAAAAATAATCTGATCTTGGAAGAATTTATTTGGGCCCATGACTTCGCTGCAGTGGCCACCTATCTTACCTCTATTCATTCTTTTACCTCTTCTTCTAGAAGTGATGAGGTTGAAGGCAGATTGTCATTTCTGTAGGAATTTAGAGGTTTGCCCATCTCTAGTAGCAGCTGCTCTATGTGGGAGGTATGTTCTTTCTCTATTTGCCCCCTGATGACACTAGTGGGTAGTTCCAAAGTATCTAACTCTCCCCACTTTTTTTTCTTGCCCAATTTTACTTGAGATACTTGGTATTTTGGGGAGGCTTGACCCTCTGTGTGAAGTGGAACTGCCACATCCGCAACCACTTCACTAGAACCTGTTCTTGATAAATGAAGTACAACCTTAGGTTTCTTGACCTTTCTTGGTTCCTCCATGATTGTTCATTGTAGTGTAACTTTAGGTAACTCTACTTTTATTTTCTTCCTCTCAAAGATGAATTTGAGCCATTGTGGGACCACTTTTTCCTTGTCACCTTCATGTGGTACCACGTCAGTGGTAACAATATGGATGTTAGCCTATTCTTCTACTTCAACCTCATCCTCTGCTCTCACACTTCTGTATCCTTGGAGTGAATTCATTCGATGAGAAGGACCAGGATGGAGAGCTACATCTTCATTCAATTATTATTGCTTGTGCAACTCTTCCAGCTTACCACTGACTTCTTCTTCAAATGTCCTTCCCTCTCTATCTATTTTTGTCATACCCTATCCGACAGCTATATCCTTAAGGAGTTCTTCTTGGTCTTGAGGGGTCAAGACTAATCTTACATTCAGCAAATCTTCCACCTCACTTTGTTCTTTCTCCCCTCCAAGCAATTGTTGTTTCCTAGGTTGTTCTTCTTCCTAGTCAGAGTCCGATTCAATATTTTTAATAATTACATTCTTGGTGGTAGGCCTAAATGCCTGTGTCTTGGGCATCAGTGTGGTTGTATCAACCGGTGGTGGTATAGAGGCATTGATAACTAGGACCTATGTTGCATCTGTTGGAGAAGGATGAGTGGGAGCATCTTCATCTATTTCTATTTCTTCTTCTAGCTCTTGAGCACCTTCTCCTGTAGTATGTCCTATAGCTGTCCTTGGTGGAAGAACGTCCTTCTGTTACTCCAAGGTCTACAAATTTCTTCAACAATTTAGATTTTCTTATCTACACATGAAGCTTTTCCATTAATTCATTAGTGCTATCTTCAGGGCCAAGTGCATCATCTAGGCTAGTGGATATATTTTTCCTTGAGCTTGATCTTGTCTTGCGAGCATATTCCTTATAACCCCTTGATTGGGGCACACCTAAGGTGGACTCTTTTTGCTTCTCCTTTGAAGCGCTCGGCCTAACCCTTAAACTGAGCCATTGTTTGGTTCCGTTGATGACTGCTTGGGATACTTTGTCTATATTCAAATCTTCATGCGCGAACCACCTTATAGGAGAGGAGGCCCTTTTATCAAATTCCTGCTCTTTGTATGCAGAGTCTAGTAGATCTCCATCATCCCTCAAGTCTTTGGGGAGATTAGTTTCTATTTTAAAATCCCTTATTTGAGGTATAGATAGTCTATTATAATTCTTTTCCCTTACTTCAAAACTGTCAGGGAGGTTTGCCCAAAAATCCTCCAGTCTGGGCTTGTGCCCCTCATATGCTTTAGGCATATATTTCTTGAGTTTACCATAATGATCATAGTACTCCCTAGCATAATCAAATTCTTTTAAGTTCAAATCTTGGAGTTCCTGCTCCGCCAACTTCGCCACTTGGATTTTTGATCAAGAAAAATACCCAATAGAAACTGAAAAATCTATTCCTGCCTTATGTTTTGATGATAGAAGGGATTAAAGGCCAAGCAGTTGTCTGACATATTCTATTAAAATGATGCAATCATTACAATACCTCGGTAGTAGCATAGGGTTCCCTATAAACCCACTAATCCTTATGTAAGTGGAGCATTGGTTTTGAATGAGCCATGACCTTAGGGCTTATTCTGTACCATGTATCTCCTGTTAGTTTAATAGTTACAGGGAAGAGGAAGACATCATTGATTCTTTTAAAGTGTGCCTTTACGTTAGTGAGGGGAAGTTGAGAATAATATTCCCAAACCTTCTTTTGGCCTTCTTCATCCCCAAGTTGAGCTTCCACCTATAAGCTTGGAAACTTGCCTGCTTGAGCAACAACCCAAATGACATAGGACATCAAAAAGCACTTCTTTGTTTGGTGGACCTCCTTCATCTATTTGCATATATTATCTGAAAGGATCTGAGCCCAATCAAAATATTGTTTCCCTATGAGGATGGTAGTCATTAATTAGAACATCCAGGGCTAAAAGTCCTTGCAGTCTAGCTTTCCAAAGGCCTTTCTCAACATGATGATTAAATCCCTCTATGGTTCTTTTAAATATGCCCTCAATATATCAATGGCCTTTAAGCCCGTTTTCCTCTCTTCTTCCAGCCAATTTTCATTCATATGCCTCTTATTTGAGGTCACATTATCGTTCCATACTCTCGGGGCTTCTTCTTCCATAAAAAGGAATATTTCATCTCTTGTGGGGATCCCAAACACAAATCCTAGCATGTCTGGAGATAAATCAATCACTGACTTTCCCTTTGCATCTGTGCATTTCCTAGTGTCAGGATCGTAAAACTGAGTAATTGTCATGATAAATTCAGAAGCATGTACCGACTGTGGGAAGATAGTAGCCTCTACTAAGCCTGATCTTTTAATTCTTCTCAATGGGGCCTCTAGCCTTGGCTTCTCCAACTGTGCTTTGATATCCTCAATTTCAATGTGGCCTATCTTAGTGTTCATGACCCATTTTATCTAATCATCCAATTTTGATATATAGACTTGCCCCTGGTAATGGTACTTCATTGTTATAGGAAATTTGTCTATCTCTTTGCCTCTCTTGTTGAGAGTTGGGTCCATCTAAATGCTCCAATCTGCAAGAAAGAACCAAGCATTAATCCATTATATAGAAACATTAAAAACTTCATCCAGCTCGCGACTCTGGGTTTCTGAGGTTCCAAGGTAGATAACTCCTTTTAAAAAAAAGACCTCGAAACTCCGAGGTGGCTAAGATTTAAATAAAAGATCTAAAACTTTAGGGTTTCGGGGTTCCGGGTTGAATGTACTGAATGAAGTCTAGAACTCCAGGGTTTCGGGATTCCAAGCTTGATGGATTGCAAATGGGTCTGGGACTCTAGGGTTCTGAGGTTTTGAGTTTGAGATATGAGGCTCACTTCGGGACTCCGGGGTTTCAGAGTCCTAGGATAGACACAAAGTCTACCCAAAAAGACTTAAAACATAATGAGCTCTAAAGGGATGGACTTCGGAATGTCGGGGTCTGTGGTATTAGTTCTTTAAAAAGGGCAATCTGGAACTCTGGAGTTTCGGGGTTCCGGGGTCATTGTGCATTAGGAACAAGACTAACCTTGGAACTCTGTGGTTCCAGAGTTTGGGGAAATCAACTTAACCCAGAACTCTGGGGATCTAGGGTGAAGAACTAGGGCAGGTGGGAACTAATAAAAACAATACTAAAATGAAAAACAAGAAGAAAAATAAGAAAAAAAAATTACAAGACAAGAAGATCTAAACTAGAAAACAACAAGGAGGGAAAGAAAAATCACCAACCTGGTGAGAAAAATCGCCCAAGAAAGTGAAAGGTGCTCAAAAGGACAGAGGAACGAAGTCTAGAGGCCAAAGGAAAGAGCTCTGAAAAGTTGAATGGACAAATGAGCTTTGAAAATTTCATTCTCCCTATTTATGCCCCCCCACCCCCCCAAACCTCGTCCGTACAAATGCCTTAAACAGGACCTTGGGACTCCGGGGTTTTGGAGTTCTAGGGACGACACAAAAACAAAGAACAAAAAACTCACCTCAAAACTTTGGGGTTCTGGGGTGAGCAAGAACAAGCAAGCAAACAATCAACCTCAAGAGTCCGGGATTCTGGAGTTCCGAGGCAGATGGACAAAGCATACCTCGAGACTCCATGGTTCTGACGTAGACAAAAAAAACAAAAACATACCTCAGGACTCTGGAGTTTCGAGGTAGACAAAAAGAAAACATACCTCAGGACTCTGGAGTTCTGAGGTAGACAAAAAGAAAACATATCTCGGGACTCCGAGACTCCGAATTTTTGAGGTAGACAAAAAGAAAAGGGAAAAGACAAGGCATTACCTCGGGACTCTAGGGTTTCGGGGTTGTGCACCAACAAGCCAAAAGAGACCAACCTTGGGAATCCGGGGTGGACAAAGAAAAAAACAAAATAAAGAGACCTCGGGACTCTGGGGTTCTAGGGTTTTGAGGTAAAAGGAACAACAAAAAAGGAAACAGAAAGCAGAAAAGGGGGACCCATATTTTCAACACAAAGAAACTAATGGGGGCTAGTTATGCAGGGTAGAACAAGACCCCACTAGAAATGAGTTCCATTTCAGTTTCTAGTCCCTCTATCGAGGAGATTAAGATTAATCTTTTAAAAGACAAGAAAAAACAATCGGATGACCTAATGAGTTCTTCTTCTTTGATGGAGCTGAATCAGATCTCAGGGGCAAAACCTCAGCCAAGTATGGAAATTTCTCCATAAGATATTTGACAGGATAACTTGAAGAGAGAGGGAACCTCGTGAGTGGATATGGTTATGCTTTTGAATTATAACTCTATTTCCCTTCAATGTCTATCTACTCCTTTGGTCACACAAAGAGGAATAGAAATGGAGATTGTAATAAGTTTCTTAAACCCTAATAAGGAGAACATAAACCTAGATAATGTGATTATAAATCCTAAGGAGAAATCAGAGGCTAGTTTTGTTAATCTGAAAGAAAACTTACATATCTTGGGATTTTCTTCAAACCCCCCACCTAGTAAGTCAAGGAAGATTCTTACTGAAGAAGGAGATGATGACATGGATTGGACTTAATTTGTTACCAAAAACAAAAACAAAAAGAAGTCTGATGTAAGAGGTGAGAATAAAGTTGGATGACCATCACAAAAAGATTCTAGGAACAAGGATGCAACAAGAGACATTGCAAGTGGAAAACAAAGAACCTTAGATCATGGTCTTTCGAAAGCTAAGAAGAATAAAAAGTAAATTTGTTGCCTTAGTAGAGGGACGTTTGAACTACTTAAGGTTGAGTAGCTCTTTTGAATTTATTTTTAACGAAGATTCTATCTTGGAATGTGAGGGGCTCAAGTAGCCCTGTGAAACAACACATGATGAAATGTATATTGCTAGATCAAAAAGTGGTATTCTCCTACTCTAGGAAATAAAAATGAGATCTGAAATCTTTTAGAAAACTATTGAGTTTGTATGACCTTCATCTGAATTCCTTGTCAATGATGTTGAAGGAGCATCTAGGGGCATTCAATTTTTCCATTGCATCATAATTCATATATAATATCATATTCATAAACATATAAAAGAATTTACATTTTCACTCTCAAATTTTCATTTACTTTAGGAATGTTTGAGTACATATATAACTTCCATGAGATTAATGAAACATAAGAGAAAGACATGAAGAAGAGAATCACTCAAGCACTTTTCCACCCAACCAAGACTTTACAATCCCATGTGCCTCTTTTAATTGAAATGGCTTGACCCTTCAACAAAGAGATTGGTTTGGTGACTCATAATAATAGCCTTGTGAGAATAGTGTTGTATCCTACATATCTAGAGCTACCATACATTGTCTACGACCTACATGTATGGCGGTCCCTATCTAGTATGTAAACCTAGATCATAGTGAACCAACATTGTAGACAGTGGAAATGTACATTACTTTGGCCAAATAATTCATCACCCATTACTTCGAGTGTGAGTTGTATGCTAAGCCCAGTCATTATTCAATTTGGTATAATTGATTATTTGTTCTATTCCCCATATCATTCCCATTAAGTTAATAATATGATAGCTAAGTAGGTTACTCCAATCCACAGATTATCCCAACCCCAAGATTAACAGAATTAATCATTTTTCCTTACACTAAGATACACACCATTACACAATTTTTAACATAGCTATTATATACTTATACATATATCAAATCATAAAGGGTAACAACAAGTTTCTATCTAATTCATGTATGCATATTTTACAAGTAACATAAATCCAAACAAATTACTTCTCTTAAGTTTCTACAACATCTTTCCCTAAGATAATTGCATTCAAACATATTTCAATATAAAGGATTTTAAATGCCTGGATTATAGCTTCCATGGAGATAATGCCTCATATTCACAACCATGTTGACTTCACAACCTATCCATAATCATATAACCTCACCAAATGTCAAAGATAACAACTATCCTACTTTCTCACAAAACTTGAACAATCTTGTATCTCTCACAAATGAAGAATGAAAATTGATGAGTGAATAATTAATGATTGATCAAATGAGCAATATGCAAAATGGAAAGAGTGCTTCTCTATATATACTCAACAAAAGGAAACTTTCCATTAACCCAACTAATTTAACTCAACTTGACCAACTAGGATGTGAGTGTGTTATAGCTCAATAAGGTACATATTTAAGATTACTGAACCAAGATCCTTTCTTGAGTGATACTATTCCTTTCTTCTAGAGGCTTGATCATTTCTTGCATCCAACTTAGCACATCATAGCAATACTCAAATATTATCAAAACATATATATGCATCATATATTTTTACCTCATTATATCGCATTTCAATTACACATTCATTCATTAGATTTCTAATCAAGCTAAATACATTTGAAAAATATATTCATGTGTTAAAGTATTTTAACTAAGCAAAGTATCAATAAATAAGTAATACCACAATGGGCTGTAACAATTAAATGGCTCATTTCCTAATTTGATGTGGAAATTAAATTAATAAATAGACTTGAAGTAGTAGCTAAGGTGAGGGCGTGAGCGGACAAGCGAGTTATGGATGACAAGATGAACATGTTTGGGAATCGACAAGTGATATGGTTGGGATGCTGGACAACTAGGGGAAAATTGAGGGGAGATTGAATGAGATTTCTGAGAAGGTGGTACAAGAAAAAGAGAAGATTGTTCTAGAATTGAAAGAGAAACAAGAGCTCCTGAAGGGAAAATCGAGAAAGTGGACAAACTAAGTCGAGAAATGATGGCAAAAAATTCTATTTCCCTCAAATACATATAGGATGAGATCGATTGGAGGAGACCCAAATGTAAATGGCATGTTTTGTCTCCTTCTATGTCTATGGAGCCCCCTGTTTCAATGATTAAGGACACCCTAGATTCTTGTACCCCTAATTTTTTTAAAGAATCAAACAAGAAAGTTTTCTTCTCTAACAAAGTTCTTGGTTTATGCATGGATTGACAGGAAGGCAATTCCTCTGCTCAATAGGCCATCTCTTTGTGCCTTTGGTGGTTGGTTGTTTTTGCTGGTTTCGGTTAGTGTTATTGGCTCTGTCTATTGTTTAGTTTGTTAGTGGATTGTTGTTGGTCTTTGTTTGTTGGGTTTGTTTTATGCTAGGTGTGCCCCTTTCATGTGCCCTAGGTGACACTTTTATGTGGATATGTAATACATTGTAATGGTAATAAGCCTATCTCACGTTTTATTAATCAAAACATCATATAGCTTTTTCCTAATCATTAATAATTTAAGAGAATATTTTTAGTCCCAAATTTAACCCATAATTGAATATTAGTCCCAAATTGAATTTTATTTACAGGGACTTAAATGTTCAATTTCTGGCCTTATTATAACCCGTTCAAACTTTTAGCTGAGTGGACGGAGACTATGACAGAGATAGTGCAGGTTGTCAAGTCTTGTTTTTATTTGACTGACGATACTGCCTGCCATGTTCTGGTTCAGATTCCACAATCACAGTTGTAGTTTCCATGCAGACCGAGGAAAATGTTGTGTTTTTTTTCTAAGATGTTGAAATTCCAACAAACAAAATAGATGGAGCCCGGCAGAGCGGTCAATGAGGCATAAAAGATGGAGATGGGACCAAGTGTAGAAAAGCAACACAATACAAAGCAAATTACAATTTTATTCCATTCTCTACACGTAATAATTGTTGAATCTGAGCTAGAACAAGACAAGATGCACGGCAATCAAACAGCAAAGAAAACTTGACTTTTACTACTTTTTCTTTTGAATGAAGACCACGTTAAATGGTGGTTTTCCTTTCTTTAAGACGTTGAAACTCCATCAAACTGACAAGTTGCGACAAAGCACGATATACATCAACACAGAATACATGTCTGTACATAATTCCTTGATCAACACGGAATACACATTGGGACAAAAGTGTCACTCAAATGTTTATGTCCAACAAACTCGACATACTTATTTTAATGTTATGCATAAACCTTGCATATTTAAAAATAATAAATAATCATCCTATTTCAATAGAGAGAAATTATATATATATATAGTTGTTATCTATCTAGATGTGTTTTTTTCACACATAGGGTATGTTTGTGGTCATTGGCTTAACCCTTCTCTTTTCAATATTCAAATTCAAAGTCTATCCATTAGATTATATTCTAAGATGATTAAGTACACAAGTTTTGCAAAAGTTTGTGTTATACGTCATTCATTGTCTTTTATTTAAATAATTTGTAATGTGCAACTTCTCTCCCATTCTAAAACATTAAAGGGAAATTCATAGAAACATAGATTGATTTAGTGTACTAAAGAAAGTAATAGGTCATCCATAATTATAAAGAATTTGAATTAAATTTCCTAATAGTCTTTTACATATGTATGTTTTTTTAAGGTGAACTTTAAGAATTCATAGATCTCCTTACAACACAATAAAAATCCTTACAAGGTATTTTTTAATATTACTAATCTTCATATTATAGAGAATGGTAGAGTAGACATAATTGAACTAAGAAATTAGAAAAGTAGGGATACACATTAATTGGGTTGAATTGAAAATTGAAAGACGAAAATAGTCCCTACAAACTATAAACTTAGAAATTTGATCTTGGAGTAAGCATAGAATTAGTGTTATCTTTGTGCCATTTTAGTGATAGAGTGAGCATACTTTCAAAGAAATAAATTAGATTTATATGATTTTTTATTTAAGAAAAATATGTTGATCAGATAACAAGGTAGACTCCCCAAAGACACAAGATCTAAAATAATAATGTTTTAGTTGTATTAGTTCTGAATAAATAAATTTTTAATAATTCATTAAATTGTAAATTGATCACTAAATTTTTTAAAAGGAATGATAAAAATTTGTCAACATGTGCTACTAGGTTAGCCAATTAATACTATAACAGGTAACTAATTGGTATGAAATTGTAATGAACATCCAATAAACAACATTAGGAAGTTGAATTTGGAAGGCCTAAAAATATGTTTCTAATATCATGATATTCATATATTTTGAGAAGCAATCGCATACAAACTTTAGCTATAAGAAAATTTTAAAATAGAAATGTGATGTACCTTACTAAATATTTAACTCTTTGTAATTAATAGTTTTGATAAGATAGAACTTTTAGGAGAA
Source organism: Cryptomeria japonica (assembly GCF_030272615.1). NCBI lineage: Eukaryota > Viridiplantae > Streptophyta > Pinopsida > Cupressales > Cupressaceae > Cryptomeria > Cryptomeria japonica. The sequence goes on from NW_026728840.1 coordinate 1,476,472, forward strand.
CCTATGAATTATCTTGATTTTATACACTCTCTAATTCACCTTTTGTAACCTCAATTTTTCAAATTTTGTTTTGTGTGGGAATGGGGTTGGATACATTTGTGGGAGTGTGAGGGAAATTTCACCCCACCTCCTATCCTTGTAATTGTTGGTACCACCTTAGGTATACCTTTGATCCTTTTTACTCTACCTAGGTCTATGGTTTAAAGAAATGGACATAGATCATTTTAGATATTGATTGTGAGTACCATGTGACTACCTTCTTTGATGTTGTTCCTAACCTATCAATCATTAATGAATAGCTATAAAGATACCAAACTTATAATTAAACTATATTGTTTCATCCATGAATAATTCTCTTATTGTTAAGCTCTTTCCATTTCATCCCAACACTGATATTGAACTAGGAAATGGGCATTTAATAGGTGAAAACCTAGGGGCAATGTTGTTATAACTATTTAATGGATATGTTCATCTTCATGTTTAGCTCATAAAAAGGTCTCTTCTAGGTCTTGACAAGTCTTCTAATGTATGGTACCATTCTCTTTATAGATGGAAACTAGATTTTGACCCTTAAGTGGGTCTTATCAAAATAAACCCCATCTAGGATTAGATTATAGGCCTCCCACTTGAATTTTAGGATGAGGAGAGTTTTGACTCTATTTAAAACCCCTTTGTTCATTTTATAATAGTGGAGAAGCTGAACAATAAAAAATATAGGTTAGTATTTGTGAGGTCCTATATTAATGTGGATATTTTTAAAATTTTGCCAACTTCAAGTATTTTGCACATGTTGAAAATATAATTCCCACTGAATTTCAGTCTGACTGGGCAATCAATTCAATTAACAAAACAATCAATTCAGTTCATTGATCAATTTATTTAGTTATTCGATCAATCAAACCAGATGACTCATCAATCAGATGAGTTAAACACTCATTCATTTTTGTCTCAAGCAATCTCCACTATTGATTGATTTTGTTCCAGGATGATTCTGAACCATCCATTCTCATCCATCACAATCTACAAATCCAGCTGAATTCTCTCCAATTTTTTTGATCAGGAACTTCAAATATTTGTGCCATTTTGCAAGTTAACCATAGCAACATTGAGAGACAACATTTCACAAGAATGAGAATGACAATGGAAGTGAAATTTTTAATAGGGGATTTTTCTTATTAGATTAATTCATTATTTACAATATTTTCATTGATTTGCATTGAATTTGTTAATTAGTTGGGCTTTGTGTGATTTACCTTTCTCTAATTAACTTATTTCTAATGTTTTTTGACATGAAAAGAATAACGAATAGCAGCTAGATAGCCATACAATAGGGCGAGATTTCACCAACATGAATATAAAAATGCTAGATAGTCATGCAATTGGGTGAGATTTCATTGGCATGAATAGAAAAATGCTAGATAGTAATGTGGTTGGGTGATTTTAGATCGATTTGATAAGTACTGAATTGACCCCCATGAAAGGAAATAAGATAAATAAAATAAATCAAGTGGTTTGGCCCCCGCCAAGGCAAATAAGATAAATAAAATAGATCAAGTGGTTTGGCTCCCACCAAGGAAAACAAGAATGCTAACCTAAACAGATACAAATGCCAAATGCAAATAATGAAAATATGATAGCCCCCCCTTAGAATGGTATGCATGAAAGACATTTCATTCTAAGGAGAAGATATGTTGTGGCACGTCAACATAGTGAGATGCTTCTATGGAATGCCATCATTGCCCAATGACACATAAGAGGCACAACATCAATAAAGATACAAGAGCTTAGGGGGATTCAATTATTTGACATCACCACCCATAGATGAAAGAGATAAAATATGTATTAGACATATAGATGGGTGTGCCAAAGTTATCGGATCTAAAGAAGATCATATGAAGAAAAATAGAAAATAAAAATTCTAATCAACATGAAAGAGGGCATAAATACCCCGAATGCTTTGCATCGTCCCAAAATGTTGAAAAGAAAGATACAATAGATAGAAGAAGTAGATGATAGGTAGAAGAAGTTTTACAATAGTAAATCTCCTATATCCAAGCACCTACAGAGTAACTCAAGTCCTCCGAGAGAGTATAATAGATAAAGATAGTCAACCTCCCATTTCCAAGCACCAATGGAGTGACCTGAGTCCTTCGTGAGGGAACAAACATGTAAAGAAAGAATGAGGGAACACAATCATGCACACGAGCTATGCTAAAAGATAAAGGAAGGTAATGCCCTATAACCCCTCAATGATTCAATCATCGTCCTCTCAATCTTTGATCATACGGGGAAGGAGGGAAAGAATGAAGTAGAACAATTACAAGGGTAACACCAGGCACCTCACCAGTAGCGAGGGAAAGGGAAAAGGTTACGACAACATCCAGGTCCACAAGATTAGAAGAGGAAATGTTCAATGACCACATGAAGATTGTAGACAGGACTGGTATATCTTCTAAAGAGTCAAACAAGAATGCCTCCATAGAGGAATTAGGAGATTCAGTTAGAGGAGGTAAGGCAGGAGTTGGACTGCCAACCTTGGCAAGAGGAGCAGTGAAAAACTCAGGAGAAGGCGAGGCCTTCTCAACAACAAAAATAGAGATAGGCATAGAAATAGGCACTAAACCAGACAAAGAGTTATGTGAGGAGCATACCTAAGATGATTTGCACCTACAAAATGTTTGGTGTCTTGCTTGAACTTGCGTTTAGGTTGCGTAGGAGGCACAAGCCACCTGTCAACCATAGTAAGTTAGAGGAACCCAGGAAAGCTCTAATGAAGAATTGGTTGCAAAATAAGAGGGTCAGACAAAGTTGCACTAGACACCACTTGTATGTTTAACATGTCCAAAGGTTGCGACAATGGAGGGACATCCAACAACAAGGTGATAAGGGGCAGCTCCAAGGAAGGAGCCATGAAGACCTACACCCATTTAGGTGGAGGTTCATCGATCGGCCTCGGAACAACCAAGAGAAACATTGAAGATTGCATAAAATAAATCATCCAAAGAGACAAGATCAAATATGATAGGAATGAGTGTTGAAGGTGCACCACTAAACTGCAAAGTAGCATCATGTTCCTGAGCCTTGTCCTATCGCTAGCACTAAAGTTCTCACACATGCTGATTGCAATGAAGAGGAGGACTAGGAGTTGAATCCCAAGAGGAGTCTGATGCATCATGTTCCATAGGAGAGGTCTTTGAAACATTGTTGGGGAAAAGAGAAGGCCTAACTGGTGTAATAGGAGGCACAAGGTGTGAAGTAGGAGTGATTACTGATGAACAAGCATGATGTAAGTACTTCCCCTTCTCATATCAAGAAGGTCAAGGGATATCGACCATGATCAAGAGCTCAAAGGGAGAGAAAGCCATGAACTTTGACAATGCATGCACCTTTCCCTTGTCTGCACTAGGTGTAGTCGCAGGAATAGAGGACACCACTAGAAGATACGTAAGTCTATTCAAAGGAACGAACTTAACCTCAACCCCTTACGATTAAGGGGCATAAGGCACTACTCATTCCAGCATAGGAATAGATGGAGCAGAGTTCGATGGAGGAAGAGGCAATGAATAGCTAGGCCGAATCCATTTAGGGGCCGACTCCCCCATCTTGTACTCATAATATGCTCAGTATATCAAGTCACCATGGAGAAGTATGGGCCCCATTTGGGTAGGCCAAAAATGGTTTAGGGAAAAATCTCAATAGGCTACCAGGGGTCAATATCTAGTATCCTGGACGACATGCACCGAACCCTCATGAGGAAACTTTAGGCACTTATGAATCACTGAAGATACAACATCCATATAAATTAACTAGTGAATACCTAGTTTAAATAAAAAAAGGTCTAATTCAGGAATGATTACAAATGTAGATGACACATTCTTGGGTCCCACAAGGACCATCAAGGTTATACTACCCAAAGGAGAAAGGGACAACCCATCATGCATTCTCAAAGTTTCACGACACTTGTCATATCTTGGGCTATGAAATCCATTAACAAAAAAGGTTTCCTCTATGATGAAATCGACTCTACACCAAGGGTCAACCATCAGACATGTAATAGTTTGACCATTGAGCTTTGTAGGGATATACAAAGGAGCAAGCTCTTCACAAAATGGGGCATCTACAAAGGTGAATGATATATTGTATACTTGCACCTTTAGGATAGGAGGTGAGATCAAAGTGATAGTAACCATATTAATATAAGGGTCATCATCTGACATTAAATGTCATATAGAGAAAAAGTTAGACAAATGTGGAGGGAATGAATTTGTGTACATTTGCAACTCACTATTTGTTTTATCAATATACTTGTTAGATTTATGCTTTTTATCATCAACCTTTATAGCTCCACTATTGATGTGGTTTTGGAATATGTGTCTAAGATGATAATTGCTGGCAACAACAATGAAGGAAAATTGAGAGGGGGGTTGAATCAATTTTCACCGAATTAAACAATTTAAGCACAACCTCAAATCAGATGAACTGCAGCAAGAATAGAGATGAGAACAATAAAAAAAACACAGATAACACCAAGATTTTGATGTGGAAAAATTATTTAGGGGAAAAACCATGATGGGATCCTACCCACAATAAGATGATACTCTACAGTAGTATGTGTAAATATTACAATGGGGAATGCACATGCATTCAGGTAGACTACCTAGAGCTCACTGCTTAAAATATGATATCCCAAAAGGCTACAACCCTAAGGGAGGGTTCACTACCATACAAGAACATTCAAACAACAATCCAATTTTCATGAAGTGAAAGAATAACATCTCCAAATGCCCGATGACAGTTCTAGTTAAGCACATTTGCCTGCTCCGCAACACTCTCTACTCAACACTTCACACTGAAAGATGAATTTTCTTATTCACGCATACATTACTCTCTGATAATGCAGACCCAACCTCTAACAACCACCAATCTCCAAATTATTTATACAAATCATCAACCTTGACTACAAGGTCATCTCAACCCTTAAGACCTAATTACAAATTTGCATCACATGACACATAGGTCAACCACCGAACCAACACAATGTTGTTACCGATATATCATGCACCCAGATAAAATCCTCGAATATGAAACACCACAAAAAAATTTTCCAAGATCATCCTTGACACGCTACACCACTAAAAATGTTGCATAACACGAAGAACATCACTGGACCCATAAGATCCTCAATAATGCGCACAATGATCAATTTGGACCATCAAAAAAAATAGGACATGATTAGGAAACACCAAAAAGAACGTTAGAACCATTTGCAATAGCTACACCAACACCACTTAATCAAATCTTCATCGATCAACATGCTAATACTCAAGAACACTCAAACGACACAAATTGGGACTAGAAAGATAACTTGAAAAGCACCAAATCATGAACCATCTGAATCCTAGATACACATGAACATCCTAAACACTATCCCAAATCCGCAACTCAAGATACAATCATTATAGAGCATAATGGATCAGCCACAAGAACACTGCAACACTGAATACTGAAAACCAATCCTCATACTAAAATCCATAACCTAATCAAATAACCACCCAACATCATGAAACCAACACTGAAACAAGTATCTCTAATTGATTAAGCAAATCAAATAGAAAAACCAACTTAATCAACTCTCTACAATCACCGACACACCAAAACACGAGAATATGTTGACATTAATGACAACAACATATCCTAACAAGAGAAATGTCCAACAATCTCCCCCTTTGCAATTCATGACAACATATGAATGTGAAAAACAATCAATGCAATGAAATAAATCAACACCATTAATCTCCAACAATATCCTCCTAAGATCATGCACACAAAGCTTCCAATGAAAAGGTTGTTTTTCACATGCTTCCGTCTCCCTTTGACAATAATGCCAAAGACACATATAGATCATTATTCTCCCCCTTAGAAAAATATCACAAATCTGGACAACTGAACCACACACTGACTACTTCAGCTGAGTAGCAACACCTAGTCATCAATCTAGATAAGAAGATAAGACTATGAAGTCTACCAGATTGATGCATCTCAATGCATCTAGTTCTCATTAGGAGAGGCAAATATCCCTAACTTATCTATTAGATATACAAATATATATGTACGCAAAAGCTTACTAAAGATATCTGCATTCTGATCCTGTGTAGATACATACTCCAAATTGACTTCTTCATCACTGACTTTCTCCCTCAAGAAATGATACTTAATTGATATATACTTTGTTTTAGAATGCAATACCAGATTCTTGGAAATATTAATAACACTTGAATTGTCACAATATATAACAATAGGCTCATCATAAATAACTATTTTGTTCTTCAACATCTGCTTCATCCAAACTACTTGAGTACAATTGCTAGTAGCAACAATGTATTGAGCTTCTGTAGTAGATAAAGAAATAGGATCTTGCTTCTTACTTTCCCATGAAACTAACTTCTTTCCCTAAAATAATTCTCCATCAGTAGTGCTCTTTTGGTCATAAACATCACCTTCCCAATTAAAATTAGTGCAAATAACATGAAATTATCATTCTTCAGATACCATAAACCATAATCAACTGTCCCCTTCAAGTATTTGAAAATCCTCTTCATAATAGTAACATGACTTTCTTACTATCAACTTGCACAAAGACATACAACATGCATAATATCTGGTCTAGTCTGAGTCAAGTATAGCAGTCTACCAACCATGGATCTATACAAGGTCTGATTAAATTTCTAAGAATCATCATGCTTAGACAACTTGTATCAAATTACCATAGAATTTCCAATAGTTTTAGAATTAGCTAACCCAATCTTCTTCAACAATTCCTCCAAATACTTAGATTGAGAAATGAAAATTCCTTTGTCAGACTGTGTAATCTGTAATCCTAAGAAGAATTTCATCTCATCTATCATAGGCATCTCAAACTCCATTTGCATATCATTAGCAAATTTCTTACTCAAATCATCATCTCCTCTAGAAAAATAGTCATCAACAAAAGCTTCAATAATCAAAATGTTATCATTATCAACCTTAAAGTATAAATTACTATCAACAATACCTTTATAGAATTCCAATTTCATCAAATACCTGTCCAATCTAGCATACCAAGCTTTAGAGGCTTGTTTAAGTCCATATAGCATTTTCTTCAATCTGCACACCATATCTCCTTCATCTGATAATGAAAATCCATCCAGTTTCTCAATGTAGACTTCCTCTTCCAAATCACCATTCAAAAAGGCTGACTTCACATCCATTTGATATACCTTGAAGTTCTTATAGGGAGCATATGCAAGAAGTAATCTAACAACTTCAATTCTAGCCACTAGAGCAAAAGTCTCCTCATAGCCAATTCATTCCATTTGTGAATATCCCTTACATACCAATCTTTCTTTGTTTCTAACCACTTCACCAGCTTCATTCAATTTATTTTCGAACACCCATTTTGTACCAATCACATTATTGTCTTTAGGTCTTAGAACAAGCTCCCATGTATTGTTCTTCTCAATCCATTCAACTCTTCTTCCATAGCTTTCACCCAATTTTCATATTTACAAGTTTCAACAACATCTTTTGGTTGAATCTAAGAAATCAAACATATCTCTTCACCAACAATCCTTCTCCTAGTCATCACACCTTTATTTTTGTCACCAATAATCTGACTTTCTGAATGATTTAATCTCACATACCTCAGAGTGTTTAGATTATTCTGATTCTCAAGTTCTTGAACTTCTTCATCAGCAATAGCAATATCTGGATTAATTGTCTCTACCATATCATTAGGCTTTAGGCTCTCAGTAGGTACTTTCTTTGAAATAACATCCTCAGCATCAAACTCATATGCTTTGATCTAATGACCATGACATTCATCTACCTTTATATTTGCACTTTCCACTATCTTTCTCAACCTCTTATTGTAACACTGGTAGGCCTTTCTCTTAGTATAATATCCCAAGAAGATTCCTTCATCACATCTTACATCAAAAATCTCATTTGACATATTGTATCTATAGTGTCAAGCATAATTCTTGTTGAGAATAAAGCTAATATTGGAAAAACTCACATAATGTGATCCTAAGAAGACACATCTAAAATTTACAACCACTCACACCAAGATATGTGTTATGTACAAATGATAGTATACATGGTACAAAACTACTTATAACCTTGAAAATGAGATGATATCAATTATTGTGTATAGTTATTGACATGGGTACATATTTCCTCATCAAGGGGTTGTGGGTGGACAATGGTCATCCAATATTTTTCCCACCACTATAAGGATTATATGTAAAAATAATAATTTAAAAATATTGTTTAAGTGTTCTATAAGATGTACAAGATACAATTGAAGGGATTACATTTTGAGTTGATTAAAATTGTCTATGAAAGCTAAGAAATATTCGATACTAGTAGGATGACACTTATTCTATACATGTATAATACATGTGAAAGGATTCTGTATATAAACTACTAATTAGAAGATGATGAAAAATCACTTCTAATATACTTTCTGGATTTCATAATCCCAAACTAAGAATAGATTGAGCTATTTAAGTGTTCTATAAGATGTACAAGATACAATTGAAGGGATTACATTTTAAATTCATTAAAATTGTCTATGGAAGCTAAGAAATATTCTATACTAGTAGGATGGCACTTATTCTATACATGTATAATACACGTGAAAGGATTCTGTATATAAACTACTAATTAGAAGATGATGAAAAATCACTTCTAATATACTTTCTGGATTTCATAATCCTAAACTAAGAATAGATTGAGAACTTTGAAAGTTTAAGTAATCTTTTGCATAATGAAAAGTTAAAAAATACTTACATTATCGGAAAAGGTATTTGGAGGAAATTTAGACATCAAGTATGTAATTGCACCAAAAGAGAGGATGGAAGCACACTAGAAGAAGCTATAGGTAGGAGAGTTGTGTGGGATGATAATGAAATTGATATGAATTTAATATGCAGTCTATAGGTGTAAACATAGAGCGATAAAGGTACACGTAAGATTCAAAATGAGGAGGACATAAGATTTGAAAGTAGGGATACATACATGGAGAAAGGGAGATGCAATATTCCAAAGTAGGAAAGCATAAATCAAATTATAATGAGGCATTGAAATAGTCCATGGTAGCATTCTGCTTAAGGAAATCAATATGGCTATAATCAAGTATTTCTAACATGCTGAGGACATTGTACATATCATGTCGATTTTACACACAATATTAGTTTCATGAAACAATTTTATGCAAAACAGATTTAGTTTTTTATTTGGCAGAATATTAACAAGTAAATATGATATCAGAGCATCCTTTTGGTTGACAATATTCTCTACACAAATTCACATTGTTCCTAGGGTCTTTTTATCAACCCCACTCGGTACTGTTAAGATTGTCATCGTTATCTTCCAATTCAAAATGCCAATCATACTGACAACAAAGTAGGGAGGTTGTTGAAAAAACATCATGTTCATATCAGTAAGGTAGTGCTACAGACTAAGCTCTAATTCAATAAATTGAAATCCAACATGGATTGAAATCATCCAAGGGCATTGACACTCCTAAACAATGAATGCCACACTCTATGTTTTAACAATGTCCTCCCTTTTGTATGCATCACTGTCAAGATTCATGGGAATGCCACTAGGTTCACTACTGAGGATTTCAAACACTCTTTAAGCGTTGACTGAAGGAAACCCTTCACACTTTATAATTTTTACCATTTTGAGAATCAATTGGATGGTAGAATCAAATGTACATGATATTAGGAAGCACTTTTCTACTTTGAGGAAAATATAATTTTTTTTGAGATTGCTAGAACTATGTTGAAAGATGACAAGCCGTTTAATGTGTATTGAAAAGAAGTTGTGCATACTGCTATTTATCTTCTTAACATAGTATAAATCATAGTGAATATCAGAAAGATGCCTTATGAACTTTGGAATGAAACACCTCCTGTAGTTTTAAGTACTTCACAATATTTGGAAGCAAGTGCTACATAATGAGAGATGAAGAAGATCTAGGCAAGAGAAGATGCAAGAGAAGATGAAAGAATCTTTTTGGGATATTTTATAAATAACAAGGATTATCGGTATTACAATAAGAGCCTCCAGAAGTGTTGGATTATTCGGGAGACTGTAAGATTTGGTTGTCCATTGTTGTTGTTGGGATATATTGTTGTCATTGATGTCAATATATTCCTATGAGTTATTTTGGAGAGTTTGGGAAGATTTTTTGATCTAGTTTTTGGTAGTTTTGTTTTCTCGATCATTGCTTTGCAGAATCCAATATTTCCTCCGGTATATTCTAGTATGATTGGATCTTGTGCTGAGGCTTTGGGATATTTTTTGGGATGATCTTGTGAATGTTTATTCAGATAGTTCATGGTTTGGTGCCCCATAAGTTATCTTTCTTTGTGACAGTTGCTGATTGGTCATGTTCTTAAGCTCTCTGATGTTGATCATTGAAGATTTGAAACGTGGTGTTAGTGCAGCTACTCTGGATGATTCTAACATGTTTGTTGGTGTTTCCTAGTCATGTCCTATTTGTTTTGGTGATTTGAATTGATTTTTGTGTGATTTGTGGTGATTTTCATCAACTGGTGATAATTTTCATGTTATGTGATATTTCTAGTGGTGAAGTCAATTAGAGCCCTTTCTCATATTTCCTTATGCGTTGGTGAGAGTTATAGTAGCTCTAGGATTGATATCTACGTAGCAGTCTTCAATAATTGTACTATGTTATATAGCCTCAAGTTGGATGTTGCACTATTTGTCACACCGAGGAATGTTACCTTAGCCTTACTTCGAGTAATGGCATGTGTCGGTTCTGTTGGTATTTTCTCATTGACAATAATGACATTTACTACATTATTGTAGGCATGATCTTAGTTAAATTTTTCTTTCCCTTTTTCATTTTGACTTTTTAATGTTTTAACTTTTTCATAATTGGGCAGTGGAGTTTTGAAGGCCACATGCGATCCATTTTTTTTGTGTCCATCCACTATGATGACCTCATTGTCAATTAAATCTTGAATAACATATTTGAGTCTTTGACAATCATTGGTCTAATGCTCTTTGTTCCAATGAAACTCGCAAAAATGATTATCATTCCACCAAGTTGGTTTAATTTTGGGCTCAAAATCTCTTGCTTTTGGTAATGTGATTAATTTGTTCACAAGAAGTGTTTTTAAAGCTAATTGCAATGGTTCATCAATGTTGGTAATTTTTTTGGACACATCGGGAGAGAATGATTTTGGTTTAGCATTGTTGTCTTGATTCCTCACTGGTGTTCTACTTGATATATTGAAAATAGGTTGTTGTGGTTTAACATTATTGTCGTGCCTATTCCATCATTCACAAGAAACATGTTTCTTGTCCAGAATATTGGTTTATCATTATTGTGATTATTGTTGTTTTTATTGTTGAAGCAGTTTGAGAAATTGTTACCTTCTTTATAGAGCTTCAATTATCCTTGCTTAACCATGACATCCTCAATTTTGAGGCCATTTTCAATCATCTTTGCAAAAATAGGACATTGTAACTTAAGCCTATAGTTCATTTCACTCATGAGATTATCAATGAATATAACCATCTTTTTGTGATCTGGAACTGGTCTAGGATATCTGTTGAATAAATGTCTTCATCTCTGTAAGAAGGTCATGAAAGACTCCCCACTCTTTTGTTTAATATTTGTACAAATCCAACATAGCTATCTCATGTTGTATGTTATAAGAGTACTGTGAAATGAATTTGTTCACAAGCTCTTCAAATGATCTAATCCTAGGTGGTAATTTAGAAAACCACCCCATTGATTGTCCACTCAAACTTCTAGGGAATAATTGCATGAGATATGTTTCATTATGAGAAAATTCTATGCTCATTGTGCAAAACTCTCTGATGCGATCTTGTGGATCAATGTTTCCATCATATTTGTCATATTTTGGGATCTCACAATATTGTGGAAATGACACCATGTTCAAACTCTTATCAAAAGGATAGGGATAAATGTCTTCTAAAGAATATCTCCTAGTACTTGTTCCATTCTGTATATCTTGAATTTGTTGTTGTAGAGTTTTTTATTTGTTGAGTGAGATTTAAGAGAGGGTCATTACCATGATTTCTTCTTGTATCCTCATGATTTATTGTGTCATCACGATTCCTTCTTGTGCCATCATGAGTTATTCTTATGTCTTCTTGAGTTCTTGTTGTGTCATCATGAGGTCTTGTGTCATCGTTTATGTGATTGAGAATTTCATCATTTTGCCTATTGTTATGGGGAGTATCATTTGATCCTTCCTTTTGTCTTAAGTTATTTATGTCAAAATCCTGGGGAAGTTTAGCACCAAATTTTTCTAACATTGGGAAGTATTTCTCTTTTTCACCCTCCAATATTTTCTCCATGAATTTATCAAATTTAGGATCTTGTTGGATTTCTTTGATGTGTTGTTGAGTTATCTCCTCTTCTATTTCACTTCCTTGTACCATTATTTCATAATCTTCTGCCATTTTAGGTGTTTTAATTTCTGTTTCTTCGATTTCTCATCTCTGAGCCCTGGTTAAAATGGGAATAGACGTAATCTAAATGTTTTACAAGGTTTTGATTTTCTAAAATGCGTCTCAATAAGTGATAAATTGTTGGTGTAAATATGCTAAATTGATGTGACCACTTCTATTGAGAGATTAGGATAATCCTGATTTTTGTTGCAAGGTTGGCGTTCTCAGAGGTTCATTGTCAAAAATCATTTCCATGACCATTAAGATAATCACAATAGTGGTGTAAGAATAAAAAATGTTTCAATAAGAGTTTATGATTTATGTAGAGAAATCTTCTCTTTTTCAAGATCCCTTTATGACTAAGCTTCCTCTTTTTCAAATGACATGAAATGGTCATTCAAGTGTTTGCGAGTTTGTAAGTTTTTTTATCATAGTTGGAGTGCAAATTTTTTGTGATTTTGATATGAACAAGTCCAATAGCAATGATATATTTTATGTAGAGAATGATGTTAGCCTTATCAAATGTTGTAGTTTCGTGATAAAGGATGATTGATCCTTATGAGAAACTATGTTTGAATGATTAGTTTACCAAAGAAAAGTGATTATGCACTTTGAGATGTTGGATCTTAAACTTTTTGGAGATGAATACTTGGAAAACCTTAGTATCTCTAATTTTGAATCTACTTTGACAAAAGATAACCTAACTGAGTGCCCCAAGAAGTTGACCTAATCACTATGTTTAACTATTTGAGAAATGGCTTGTTTTTGTTTTATTTTTTTGATACATTTTACTAGAAATGCTAACAAAATGACCAAACCAGAAATGCTGTCAAATTGACTAGAAGCTCTACTCTGCAAACTAAAAACGTTATAGGACTGACCAGAAATGATGAGCAACATACCAAGAATGCTGAGAAATAGACCAGGAACATTGAGGAACATACCAAGAACACTAAGGGACAAACTAGGAACACTGGGACAGAGACCAAAAATGCTATTCTATAATATAGTGACCCTAAAGTTCAAAACAATGAAGTTTAGACTCAGAAAATGGTTGTTTGAACTTCGAAAATTGTTGTTTTGACATAAATATTTGATTTTCAAACTCAGACAACTGATTTTTAGACCTAGGAAGGACAACCTTGGATATCTAATGTTGAAACATGAGCAAGCTGACATTAAATCCAAGAGAGCTGAAGTTTAGACCAAGAGAGATGACGTTTGGACCAGAAGAGCTAAAGTTTTGACTGAAAGAGTTGATGTTTGGACCGAAAGAGCTATTGTTTTGACTGAGAGAGCTACTATTTGGACTGAGAAAGCTATTGTTTGGACTGAGAGATCTACTATTTGGACCGAGAAAGCTACTATTTGGATTGAGAGAGCTACTGTTTGGACTGAAAGAACTAATCTGCTATAAAATGTGCAAATTTGGCAGTTTGAAGTTTTTGTTTGCAATTTTGTTGATTTTGAATGGATGATATCTTGACGTTTGTCCCAAAGGACACATAAAATGCATGTTCAAGAAGCTTTAAATAAATCTCAAGTTTTCATAGGTTTTGAACAATTGAAAACACACCATTCAATCCATCCTAAGGAAAATGGCTTCATTATTAGTTCTCAGCCCACATCTTGGTACCCTGTCAGCTCACACAACCTTGTCACCCCCTAAAGGGTGCCCATGTTTTTCCCTTTGTGAGAGTTATTGGAGTCCTGCTATGAGCCTAGCAGTAAGGTCTCAAAAGGCGAGTTCACACCTATGCTCAAGAGGGACATATGGTGAGTATCTTTGGGAGAGAATATTCCCCCTCCCTTCAGTGAGAAGATAATAATGTTCAAAGGTAAACTAGGTAAATTCTAATTTAATTGGAACTAGTAAGGGATCATTTTGGCAAGTTGAGGTATAAAATCAATTAGGAGATTTCCTAAACTTGAAAACCAAGGTTTAATATAACTGAAGGTACGAAGGAGAGCTATTCCTGAGCACTATCGTTGATTTGATTTTTTGTATTAAGCATCATAAAATCAACAGTTTCAAAAATTTAAGGGTCTTGGTTGGAGAACTCATAGCCAACTAAAGAGTAGAAACATACAGTGCAGATAGAACCATGTCAGGCAGGATCGCGAGCCATAATATAAGACCATATACATAGGATGGAGCTGAATTACAAAATTACACAAAAATGAGAGCCATAACAAAATGAAACATAGATTATACAGCTAGCTAAACACAAAGGAGGAGATAGGATCCTTGTTGTCGCCCATGGGGGGGAGCCATGCAGTCCAACCTAGCTCCCCCTCACACCAGACCAACACATTTCCTTTAGCAAACTGATCTCTGAAGGGGTGGGAAGGTAGTCCTTCCAGCGCTAGCTCAATAAAGTCCTCTCTTTGTTGTCTTGCCTCCATCTAATGCATAAATCTCATCAGCCCCTGCTCAAAGTATGTCTTGTTGCTTCCCATACGATCCCAAGTGAATCCATGTGAGAGCTCTCGAATGAATACCAGAGTTGTTCCATTCTTCAGCCATCTGTCAAATTTGTCTTCATCCAATCGTAGGACCACTATGACTTGCATAGAAACAAGGTAGTAGATGAGTCTCCTAAGAGACTCAGTGAGGTTTATACTCTTTCCATTAAACACATCATCATTCCTATATTTCCAAATGATCCAAAGAATTTCCAAGGGGAGAGAAGACCAGAAAACATTAGCATATTTCTTGCCACCTCTAACATAACCAAGTACCATCTCTTCAACAGAAAAACAATTGTTATTAACAGAGATACCAAACAGATTCCAAACTTCTTTGGCAAAATGACATTCAAAGAAAATATGAGACATGGATTTAGGGACATGACATAGTTTACATAGTAGGGGGTCACCGTTGTTATCTTTGAGTGGCAGTTTATGCAGCAGGAGTCTCCAAGCAAAAATTATTTTTTTGGCTCAGTCCGGTTAAACCAAAATCTCAAGAGGCTAGCATACCATCTTTTTGGGTCCTAGGAGAGGTTCCAAGTGTTGTTAAGGTGGGAAAGAATATGCATAGAGTTAGTGAGGGTAGAGTAGATCATTTTGGCCTTAGTTAGCGAGAGGGGGGAGCCATGTATCCAACAGAGGGAGGTTATTGGGGATAGTGAGGAGGGGGTAGGAGAGGAGATAATGGGAGCAAGTATAGATTTGAGGACATTGAGGGTTCTGATTTGGGAGAGAAAAAGGTTAAATTTGGAACTCAGGGCCTCCCAAGAGATCAAGATATCATCTTTCAGAATGTCCTCAAATGTGACCAGTCCTAGGTTGTGCCATTTCAGGGCAGGGCATCCTTGGAGACAGGCCAACTGTTTCCCATTGTGAAGAGTATTCCACCATATAGACCTTCCCAAATTGAGAGAACCCTTATTATCTATAATGATCCTATTACTGATGAATTGTCTAACATGGTTCCAAGCCTTCCATATAGACTTGAAGATTATTGATCCCGCAGGGGAGACCTCAAAGTTTCCAGCAACCATGTCTCCCATGGTTAGGTTCTTCCATTTTTTTTCCATTTTTGGGGTGGAGCATTGAATATTGTGTCTAACAAGCACTTTCCAAGGTTCATTCCCAACAAGGGCTTTACAAATCCATTTGGTAGCTAGTGCAATTCCCTAGAATTTGAGATCTTTGAGGCCCATACCTCCCTGCATCTTAGATCTGACCCACAAATCCCATTTGATAGCATGTTGTTTCCTATTTCCCTTCCCATCAGACCAAAGGAAATTCCTAATTTTTTATTGTATATAATTGAATTGGTAGTTGCTGAATAGCCAGGTTGAAGAGGGGTATATGTTATATGAGGATAATATTTTCTGACAAACCTGGAAGCGACCTGCTAGGGAGAGAAAGTTCTGGTTCCATTTAGTGAGCGTCGTTGATTTGATTTTCATAAAATCACATTTTCTTTATAGTGGGTTGGAGTACTTGGCCTTAGTCATTCCCACTTGGGTCATTCCCCTCTCATCGACCTTATGAAGCTTCTTGGGAGGGCAAGTGGTGTAGGAGCACCTAGTTGAGTAAAACTCCCATTTTTGAGTATTTAATGATTTTATGTTTGTAAAGTCTTGTGTTAGGTTTATTATGTTGTTTTAGGTTGTTTTGTGTCATGTTTAGTGGTTTTGATCTTATTTTGGGCTCTAGAGATCAAGTTTTGCCTTTTAGGCCTTGAGTTGACAATTTTTGGCCAAAATGTGCAAAATTCCCAAAACGGTCTTCTAATGCCTTCAAGAGCATTGAAAAATGTTTTTTAAGTGTTTTTAATCATGTCTAAGTTGTTTAGACAAGTTGATAAGGATAGATTGTCAAAAATGCCTTTTTGAGCAAGAATAAGTTGTCATTTGGCTTCAAAAGTTGTCAAAATTGTCATTTTATTGCAAAATAAAGTTATGGAAGCCTCATGTCTATACTAGGGATTGAAAACCAACTAGAGAAACTATATAATGCCTCCTTTTTCCTTGGAAAGGTTTGGTGATTGCATAAGCAAGAGCTTTTGAATAAAATCATGGAATTTTGGCTTTTATGATTGTTTTTCCTCTCCTTTATGTAACAATCTGTATAGAGCAATATTTCCATACTATTCTTTCATGGGAGTTTGTGTCATGGTTGTATGAAGGTTTTTCTTTCTTTGTGTTAGGGTTTTTATTGTGTTTTGGTTTATCAAAAAAAATCTTTTAGTTTTTGCGAGTTCGCTGCCCTGTCAAGGGTTTGAAGCTCTAAAATGTCAACACTTCACTAATCCAGGTCTGGGATCCCACATAATGGATTTAGTAAAGTTGGAAAACATGTATATACTGTACATATTCTCTATTTTGTGCCAAAGGTGTGGTTGGAAGAAGAACTTGAGCGAATATAAGGCAAGTGTTGATTGCTTGGCTAGTAACATGAACAAAAACTCAAGATTTGCACCCAAAAGCAATTTGGAGTGAACAAATGAATGAGTCAGAGGTCTAGACATGTGACCAAGGTTGTTTGGCATCATCTTGAAGTGTTAGAATAAGCTTTTTCCATTCAATCATTCTAATTTTGTAAACAAAATAGTGAGTTCACTGTTTTTGTGAATTATACTTGTCAAATGCTCATGGAATGCTTTAAAGGCATAATCCAAGCCTTGTATTGAAGAAAGAAATGTAATAGGGAAGTCGATTAGTGTTTTTCAGACCTCCTTGAGGTATAATTTCAGATCAAACACCTTGTGATGCAGGCCTAAAGAAGGAGCAGCAGTATGGCTGGTAAAGGGTAGTGATTTGACTGTCACAGGGAAAGTTTTCTGATTTTTCAGTTAGTATGCCAAATGTTTGGAAAAATGACAAGTGGCAATGGCTTGGATAGTGTTCTCCAAGGTGTGGTAGACTTCCTCAGTCAGTTTTAGGCCTTGGTTCATGAAGGAGTTGACAAATCAAACTTTGCAAGCTCAAAACCCTCACTAAACCCTTCTTTTGTGCCATAAAAATATTCAAGCATAGACCTCCTAGACATCATCCAAAACAAGTTTTATGCTGGAAATGCCAATCGTTGGGATAGGTGAGCAAAAAATAGCCAATTAGGCCTCCACGGGCTAGTAGCCCTTTGTTGCATAACACACAAAAATGATAGTTTTTGAAAAAATGCTCAAACCCATTTGTAAGGAGGATTTGGGAACTTGTTAAACCTTATGTGTGAACAATGAAATATAGTTGTGGTTTTCCTTTCTTTAAGACATTGAAACTCCATCAAACTGACAAGTTGGAAGCGAGCTCGATATACATCAACACAGAATACATGTCTGTACATAATTCCTTGATCAACACGACATACACATTGGGACAAAAGTGTCACTCAAATGTTTATGTCCAACAAACTCGACATACTTATTTTAAAGTTATGCATAAACCTTGCATATTTAAAAATAATAAATAATCATCCTCTTTCAATAGAGAAATTTTATATATATATATATATATATATATATATATATACATATATATATATATATATATATATATATATATATGTATAGATATATATAGATATGTATATATATATATAGATATATATAGATATGTATATATATATATATATAGATATGTATATATATATATATATATATATATATATATATATAGTTATATATATATATATATATATAGTTATATATATATAGATATAGTTATATATATATATATATAGTTATATATATATAGATATAGTTATATATATATATATATATATATATATATATATATATATATATATATATATATATATATATATATATATATATATATAGTTGTTATCTATCTAGATGTATTTTTTTCACACATAGGGTATGTTTGTGGTCATTGACTTGACCCTTATCTTTTCAATATCCAAATTCAAAGTCTACCCATCTGTGACCCATTAGATTATATTCTAAGATGATTAAGTACACAAGTTTTGCAAAAGTTTGTGTTATACGCCATTCATTATTTTTTATTTAAATAATTTGTAATCTGCAACTTCTCTCCCATTCTAAAACATTAAAGAGAAATTCATAGAAACATAGATTGATTTAGTGTACTAAAGAAAGTAATAGGTCACCCATAATTATAAAGAATTTGAATTAAATTTTGTAATAGTCTTTTACATATGTATGATTTTTTAAGGTGAACTTTGAGAATTCATAGATCTCCTTACAACACAATAAAAATCCTTACAAGGTATTTTTTAATATTACTAATCTTCATATTATAGAGAATGGTAGAGTAGACATAATTGAACTAAGAAATTAGAAAAGTAGGGATACACATTAATTGGGTTGAATTGAAAATTGAAAGACGAAAATAGTCCCTACAAACTAGAAACTTAGAAATTTGATCTTGGAGTAAGCATAGAATTAGTGTTATCTTTGTGCCATTTTAGTGATAGAGTGAGCATACTTTCAAAGAAATAAATTAGATTTATATGATTTTTTATGAAAGAAAAATATGTTCTTTAGATAACAAGGTAGACTCTCCAAAGACACAAGACCTAAAATAATAATGTTTTAGTTGTATTAGTTCTGAATAAATAAATTTTTAATAATTCATTAAATTGTAAATTGATCACTAAATTTTTTAAAAGCAATGATAAAAATTTGTCAACATGTGCTACTAGGTTAGCCAATTAATACTATAACATGTAACTAATTGGTATGAAATTGTAATGAACATCCAATAAACAACATTAGGAAGTTGAATTTGGAAGGCCTAAAAATATGTTTCTAATATCATGATATTCATATATTTTGAGAAGCAATCGCTTACAAACTTTAGCTATAAGAAAATTTTAAAATAGAAATGTGATGTACCTTATTAAATATTTAACTCTTTGTAATTAATAGTTTTGATAAGATAGAACTTTGAGGAGAACCTATGAATTATCTTGATTTTATATACTCTCTAATTCACCTTTTGTAACCCCAATTTTTCAAATTTTGTTTTGTGTGGGAATGGGGTTGGATACATTTGTGGGAGTGTGAGGGAAATTTCACCCCACCTCCTATCCTTGTAATTGTTGGTACCACCTTAGGTATACCATTGATCCTTTTTACTCTACCTAGGTGTGTGGTTTAAAGAAATGGACATAGATCATTTTAGATATTGATTGTGAGTACCATGTGACTACCTTCTTTGATGTTGTTCCTAAGCTATCAATCATTAATGAATAGCTATAAAGATACCAAACTTATAATTAAACTATATTGTTTCATCCAGAATAATTCTCTTATTGTTAAGCTCTTTCCATTTCATTCCAACATTGACATTGTTAGGAAATGGGCTTTTAATAGGTGAAAACCTAGGGGTAGTGTTGTTAGCACTATTTCATGGATATGTTCATCTTCATGTTCAGCTTGTAAAAAGGTCTCTCTTAGGTCTTGACAAGTCATCTAATGTATGTTACCATTCTCTTTATAGATGTTAACTAGATTTGGACCCTAAAGTGGGTCTTATCAAAATAAACCCCATCTAGGATTAGATTATAGGCCTCCCACTTGAATTTTAGGATGAGGAGAGTTTTAACTCTATTGAAAACCCCTTTTCTCATTTTATAATAGTGGAGAAGTTGACCAATAAAAAATATAGGTTAGTATTTGTGAGGTCCTATATTAATGTGGATATTTTAAAAATTTTGCCAACTTCAAGTATTTTGCACATGTTAAAATTATAATTCCCACTAATTTTTAGTCTGACTGGGCAATTAATTCAATTAACAAAACAATCAACTTAGTTCACTAATGAGTTTATTCAATTATTCGATCAATCAACCTAGATGACTCATCAATCAAATGAGTTAAACACTCAATCAGTTTTGTCTCAAGCAATCTCCACTGTTGATTGATTTTGTTCTAGGATGAAGGTATCTTTTTGGGATATTCTTCAAAGAGAAAAGCCTACTGATGCTATAGCAGAAAAATGAGAAAGATAGTTGAGAGTGCAAATGGGAAGGTGGATGAGAACATTGGGAAGGATATTAGAGCATATGATGATGGTCAACATGTTGTTTTAGCTCCTATTAATCCTGAAGAGCCTAAGCAAAATGATTCGGTAGAGACTATTAATCCAGATGTTGTTGTTGATGGTGATGATGCGCAGGAACGTGAAGATTAGAACATTCAGAAGACTCCAAGGTATATAAGATTGAATCATTTTGAGAATCAGATTATTAGTGACAAGAATAAAGGTGTGATGACTAGAAGAAGGTTAGTTGCAAAAGAAGTATGTTTGATTTCCAAAGTTGAACCTAAAGATGTTGCTCAAGCCTATAAAGATGAAAAATAGATAAGAGCCATTGAAGAAGAGTTAGATCAGATTGAAAAGAATAACACTTGAGAACTTGTGCCTAGACCTAAGGATAAAAATGTTATTGGTACTAAATGGGTTTTTAGAAACAAATTGAATGAAGTCGGTGAAGTAGTCAAAAATAAATCTAGACTGGTTTGCAAAGGGTATTCATAGCAAGAAGGAATTGATTATGAAGAAACTTTTGCTCCGGTTGCTAGAATTGAAGTTGTTAGATTGTTACTTGCTTATGCTACTAATAAAGATTTCAAGGTATATCAGATGGATGTCAAATCTGCATTTTTGAATGGTGATCTAGAAGAAGAAGTTTACATTGAGCAACCTGATGGATTTTCACTGTCGGATGATGGAGACATTATATGTAAATTGAAGAAAGCACTTTATGGATTGAAACAAGCTCCTAGAGCCTAGTATGCTAGATTAGACAATATTTATTGAAATAGGGATTTTCTAAAGGTGCTGCTAACAATAATTTGTACTTTAAGATTGAAAATGATAATATTATGATTTTTTAAGTCTTTGTTGATGACATTATTTTTGGTGGTGATGATGATATGAGTGTAAATTTTACCGGTGATATGCAAAAAGAATTTGAGATGTCTATGATTGGTGAGATGAAGTTTTTTTAGGTTTGTCAATTGCACAGACATGAAAAGGTATCTTTATATCTCAAACTAAGTATGTGAAGGAACTGTTGAAGAAGTTTGGACTAGATGATTCTAAACCGGTTGGAACTCCTATGGTGATAGGGTGCAAATTGTCTAAAAATGATGAATCACCAAAAGCTAATCAAATTTTGTATAGATCTATGGTTGGTGTACTGTTATATCTCACTCAGACTAGGCTTGACATTATGCATGTTGTGTCTATGGTTTCTAGATATCAAGCTGGCCGAAAGGAAAGTCATGTCCCTACTGTTAAAAAGATATAAAGATATCTAAAGGGAACTATGGATTATGGTTTATGGTATCCAAAGAATGATTATTTCATGTTGTGTGCTTACACTGATTCAGATTGGGTTGGTGATGTAGATGACCAGAAGAGTACTATCGGTGGAGCATTCTTTTTAGGTAAGAAGTTGGTTTCATGGGCTAGCAAGAACCAAGATACAGTATCTTTATCTATTGCTGAAGTTGAGTACATTACTGTTGCTAGTAATTGCACTCAGATAGTTTGGATGAAGCAAATATTGGGTAAGTGCACCATGATGGTGAACAAAAAAGTGGCCACATGCCAAAAAATAAATAAAAATTCATAACCCGTACAGGTTCTAAATTTCAAAAATGTGCTAGGCTTGGTAACACCAAGCCTTACCAAGCCTAGATAAAAAACAATTAAAAAAAGTACGGGTTTTGAGGAACATTTTTTTAAAATAAAAAAAAATAAAGTTGTACGGGTTTTGAGAAACATATTTCTTTTTGTTAGGCCACGGGTTTTGGCCATTTTCAATGCCAAAACCCATGGAACAATAGCAAGGAAAAGCAAAAAAGAGCATCGAACCTGCACAGGTTTGCAACAATTTTTCATTTTCCCATCATCAAAAGCAATTTTCAACAATGGCACCCCGTCAAATAGGTAAGATTTGATTTGTTTGATTATTTTTCTTTGCATTTTAATTAAATTAGGGTTTTTTAATTTATTTAAGTTTTGTTTTTATTAATTTGATGTCAGATTCTTCAAGCAATCCCCAAAAACAAAATAGACAACAAAGACCTCCTCCTGCACAAGCAACACAAGAAAACCGTATTAACATTACACAAGAGAAACAAGAAAACCCTCAAAATCCTAAAAATGCTACTCCTCAATAACCACCACCACCCCAAAACCCTCCACATCCTCCATTAGATCATGTAGATGCCACACAAGAGGATCTCATCAATCGGCTTACACAAAATAGTGCCCAAATTTCTATTTTGGTGAATAGGTTGAGGACCTCTAAGCTTGAGCACCACTCAACCCTTGCTAGAACACTAGAAACAATGGCTAATAGTGCAAATGAGGTATCTAGGGAGGTTATGAAATGGGGTTCATGGAGGGATAGATGTTGAGCATTTTATGTAGATGGGTTGTCATATGATCAAGTGAAGAAAAAGGGCATAGTTAAAGCTGACATATGTGCTCTTTTCACCAATCCTATTACCAGTAACAACCTAGAACTAAATACGACTCGGTTTCCTATACATTGGTGTGTTCATGCTAGGTTGAAAGATTCTTTTTGGGATAGGTGGTATATGGTCTTTGACCAACCACCTTGTAATAATTGGGAGATGCCTCTATATTTTTTTAGAAAGTTGTATTGTGAGTTTATCCTCGGTGAGAAGCCGAATTACTTTGACATCCGACAATTTCAGGGTAGAGGGAGAGGCTCTGTGCAGGATAGACCTGGGGCCCATAGGGTGGTAGATCCACAACATAGGAGGTGTATAGCTCCTAAACCCATGGTTCATGTCACTGTCCCTATATCCTTGAAGGATTCTATGGAATTACAGACTCTTCAGGCAGTTGCATCATTGATTGATGTCATTGTTCAGCATGGGACACAGCTAGTCAGAGCAGAGGATGTACCATCACCTACAACACCTCCTTTATCAGTGACACCTCCTTCATCAGCAACACCTCCTTCTTTGGTGGCACCTCCTTCATCAGCAGCACCTCATGCATCATTTGGCACGAGCCAGCCCATTCAGCATATGTGCCCCACCTGCTAGGGTGTATGTTCTGGTATAGACACTGACACGGACGAGGATGGTGGGACATCTCATTCGTGTACATGTTGTAGGAGTAGATGCCATACTTCCACTGTAGAGGATGTGGCCCTCATCGATGAACTGCTCAATATGTTGTACCCTCTCTATCAGACACAGGTGTGTTTAATTATGTTTATGACATGTTATCAATTAAGTGACTAAATCTTATAAAAATAAATGAATTTTTATTTTTAGAACAATTTAAAGTGACATATAAATAAAATGCATTGTAGGGTGCAATAGGTTGTGGGAGTACACCACATACTATTCAGTCGACTCCACGATCACAAGTAGTTTCGCCACTAGAGGTAAAGATTTGTAAATTTGTTAAAAATATAATAATACATTGGATTCAAAATATATTTTGTTAATTATATGTATCATTACTTGATATTTTGTAGGGCTTATCAATGGCTGAGATGTCCCAACTTGATGATATCACGCTTTTAGCCATTGACTTTGGCCAATATAGCTATGTGGTACCATTTAGATTTATATATTTTTTACTTAAGTGATATATTAAATACATGCTCTTTTCCCTTATGTTAATTTTTTTCCATTAGTTTACCCCACTTGCCTCAAGGACATCTCATGTGAGAAAGCCATCCTCTAGCACTTCGAGGCAGAAAAAGATATCCTCTCGGATACCCAAACGACAGAAGGTAATTCACTACAATTTAAATTCAATTGTTGAAATGTATTATGATTAAACATGTATATGTAGATATTGATAAATGCACTTAATTTATTTGTTCTATATATAGAAACATATGGAGTTTACAGAATTAATGAATGCACCTGATGTCGATGAGGTTTAGCAGAGGGAAGAGGTGATACCTTCATATTCACTTTGGATTGCATTCTTGCTTGTTCAAAATAACTAAATCCTTTTATGTATATATCATATGTTATCATTTTTCATACAGGAAATGGTAATAGCTGTATCAGATTCAACAAGGCCTCCTAAGGTTACAGGAGAACTATACGAGGCTTCGGTGTGCATTTTTTGTACATATGTTAAAAATATTTGTTTTATCTAGTTTGTCAACAACTTTGGGTTATTAACTTGTATGATTGTCTTTAAACTATTACAGGCCCCTTGCAAACTTCCTACTATTATTCTACCATTTCATTTCAGTAGAAGTCCTACAAGTATATTATGGGATCAAACATGACCAAAGCAAAAGGTATGTCTGTCTTAGATCAACTACTTTTCACTAAGTGCACAACGGAGTTGAAACCGTCTAGTTAACTCATTTTGGATCACTTACCATGGATATAGGAAATGGTCGTAGCTGATTCATCTGTGACATTGCCTTCTACGACCACAACACATCCATCTGAGGCATCGGTATGATTTAGTTTTTTAGTCTATTCATTTTTAGTTATTATGTTTTATTTGACATATATGTCATTAACATGTATTAATGTTGTTTTACCAGTTATAGCCTCCTGCAGGACATCCCACGGATCCTCAGCCTCACCGAATTGTAGAAGACAAAGATGAGGTAATCAACATTTCAACTTCAAACAATTTAGAGTTCAGTATTTAGTTATTTTGATGTTATATTGAGAAAATATATCTGATTAGACATTTGAATTGTCCTTTTGCAGCCACGTACTGCTTCGAAGAGGCTCGATTTTGATGATCCGCCACAGTCATAGATACGGATAGAGACATATAGTTATAGTTGTGGTCATTGAAGGGCCAATTTTTTATATATTCGACATTTGTATATGTATATATCGACTTTGACAGACATGGCACATGCCACATTTTTGTAACTATTATTGATTTGGCATCTATGACATTTTTTGATATATGTACATGATTATTGTTCATTTTGATATATATGAAACTTGATGTTCGATCCAATTTGTTCATTGATATATATGAAACATGATATTCCTGAAACTTAGTTATTTTCTATTGAAATGTGATCAAATTTGTTAGTTGTGTATATGTCTTGAAATGTGATCCAATTTGTTCATTACTTGTAACTCATATGGCGTATACTTTTAAACTATCTATTGCTCATATTGTGTATACCCAAGTACTGATACCGGTAATGTTGATATTTTGTATTTTGATTGAGTGAATTTTCTTTGAGTCCTTCATGTGTGAAGAGACTGGAGTGAAGTTATTATTTCATAAACTCATGCTTATGGAGTGAAGTTCATCATTTCATCACCTATAAAAGAAGAGTTGAACGAACCGTCAGTGCAAGCGCGTCCAAGTGGCACTTATGGATGATCTATTTGAACCTATGGGGTCATGTTATCACTTCCTACAAAATCCTATCTCGGATTTGGGCAACTTGATTCTATTTTCTTATGGTGATATTTTTTCTGTTGCATCAAAAACTGTCAAAAGTTGTCAGTGAGAGTTGGCAAAATAGTGCATCTTTCATTCTGCTTGTCGTGGGAATGAACCGTCAGTGCGAGCACATCTAGCTGGTTGGGTTTACACTAGGTGTGCCCTTGTCTCACTCCCCAAGGCATCCGATCATTACGAGCCACCTCGTAGCGACGTTTTCCCTTGAGCGCTCAAAGCGGACAAAATGGTCAAACTTTGACATAGCATAATTTGGAGATCGTGGCACTTATGGACAATCCATTTGAACCTATGGGGTCATGTTATCACTACCTACAAAATCCTATCTTGGTTTCAGGCAACTCCATTTCATTTTCTTGTGGTGAGATTTTTTCTGTTGCATCAAAAACCATCAAAAGTTGTCAGTGAGAGGTGGCAAAATAGTGCATCTTTCATTCTGCTTGTCGTGGGAATGAACCATCAGTGTGAGTGAATATGAGTGGTTAGGTTTATGCTAGGTGTACCCTTGTCTCACTCCCTAAGGCATCCGATTGTTACGAGCCACCTCGTAGCGACGTTTTCCCTTGAGCACTCAAAGCAGAAAAAATGGTCAAACTTTGACATAGCGTAACTCAGAGACCATGGCACTTATGGATGAACTGTTTGAACCTATGGGTTCATGGTATCACTGCCTACAAAATCCTATCTCGATTTTAGGCAACTCGATTCCATTTTGTAATGGTGAGATTTTTTCTGTTACATCAAAAATCGTCAAAAGCTGTCAGTGAGAGGTAGCAAAATAGTGCATCTTTTGTTCTTCTTGTTGTGGGAACGAACCGTCAGCATGAGTGCATTCAGGTGGTTGGTTTTATGCTAGGTATTCCCTTTTCTCACTCCCTAAGGTGTCCAATCATTACGAGCCACCTCGTAGCGACGTTTTCCCTTGAACGCTCAAAGTAGAAAAAATGGTCAAACTTTGACGTAGCGTAACTCAGAGACCATGGCACTTATGGATGATCCATTTGAACCTATGGGGTCATGTTATCACTACCTACAAAATCCTATCTCGATTTCAGGCAACTCCATTTCATTTTCTTGTGGTGAGATTTTTTCTATTGCATCAAAAACCATCAAAAGCTGTCAGTGAAAGGTGGCAAAATAGTGCATCTTTCATTCTACTTGTCGTGGGAATGAACCATCAGTGTGAGCACATCTAGGTGGTTAGGTTTACACTAGGTGTGCCCTTGTCTCACTCCCCAAGGCATCCGATCATTACAAGCCACCTCGTAGTGACGTTTTCCCTTGAGCACTCAAAGTGGAAAAAATGGTCAAACTTTGATGTAGCGTAACTCAGAGACTGTGGCACTTATGAACAATCCGTTTGAACCTATGGGGTCATGTTCTTGCTGCCTACAAAATCCTATCTCTATTTTGGGCAACACGATTCCATTTTCTTATGGTGAGATTTTTTCTATTGCATCAAAAATCGTCAAAAGTTGTCAGTGAGAGGTGGCAAAATAGTGCATCTTTCGTTCTTCTTGTCATGGGAATGAACCGTCAGTGTGAGCATGTCCAGGTGGCTGGTTTTACACTAGGTGTGCCCTTGTCTCGCTCCCCAAGACGTCCACTTGTTACGAGCCACCTTGTAGCGACGTTTTCCCTTGAGCGCTCAAAGTGAAAAAAAGGGTCAAACTTTGACATAGCGTAACTCGAAGACTGTGGCATTTATGGACGATCTGTTTGAACCTATGGGGTCATGTTGTCACTGTCTACCAAAATCCTATCTCAGATTCAGACTATTTGTACTAGCCCTTCAAATTGGGTGATTCAATAATAACTCAAAACTTTCCCAAAACATTTGGAAAAAAAAATTGCATATTCATATTGAAAATTTGCAAATCAGCCCCATGGACACTTTCATATATAAAATTTGCCATCTTATATAAACTATCAAGCTCATTACTATTTATATTTACAAAATTTTGCATCTAAATATGCAAATTACATCTCGTTGTTTTTTTTTATACAAAACTTAGCATCTAGATATGCACTTTACAACTCATTGTTGTTTTTTTATACAAAATTTAGCATCTAGATATGCACATTACAACTCATTGTTATTTTTATATACAAAATTTGGCATCTACATATGCACATTATAGCTCATATGCATATTACAGCTCATATGCATGTAGAGCACATCCAAAAAAGTGAAGTTACAATGTTTCGCAAAAGATATATAAAAAAATGTCAAAATTATTCTACCATATTGTAGAATTATTCTTCTAGATGGCCCAAAATCAATCAAGTGAACCTTCTAGATCAGCTCTAACCCTTAGTGTCTCAAGTATTGCCTCATGGTCTGATTCACGAACTTTCCACAAATCCTTGTTAAGAGGTCTACCATGATATTTAATCAAATGAATATTTGTTGCAACAAGAAGGTTTGAGTAATGAAGAATATGTCTATGTTTCTCAAAGTCCTCAAACAACTAGGCATTAGAATTTTTGATAGGGTACCTGCATTTTATAGAAGAATAATGCCAAAATCAATACAACAACTACTAAATAAATGAGTTTAAGATTGGTGCATGCTCTTCATTTTCATTAGGTGCATTATGTGCATTGATCACATCAAATTCAAATGGTATATCTTCTACAATTTCATTAACATGTGCATTCACCGAATCATTTTCAAATGGTGTATGTTCATTTCATTCATTAGGTGCATTCATCATATGTATTTGAATTGGTGTATGTTGATCATTTTGATTTGGTGCATTAATCATATCAATTTCAATTGTTGAATGTTCATCACTTTCATTAGGTGCATTAGATGACGTACCTTCACGTAATCTCTTCATACGCTCCCTTTGTCTTTCCTTTGCTACCTCTCTTTGTTCATTTGTTCCTCTCTTATTCTTTCCCATTGTCCTACACATAACATCATGATGACAATCCACAATCAAATAGCAAAAAAACAAGAAACGATCATCATTTTGTTATAATCTAAAGTAACAATAATAAAATAACTTCAAAAAAAACCAAAATACAAGACAAATAAATCATAATCAAAGCAAAAAAACAACAAATGATCATGATTTTGTTATTATCTAAAGTAACAATTATAAAATAACTTAAAAATCAATCATTCCAAAGCAAAAGTGACAAAAGAATATGAAACCCTGACTGTTACTGTCCCAGAAAATCATGTGCAAAAGCAGTGGGGCCTTCAAACAACTTGCAATAGTGTTTTTTAGGCCATTGGGACTAAAATATATAACAATTTTCCCATAACCCGTATGAGTTATGGAAACCTATATGTCAATGTTCACAATTTCTCATAACTCGTACGGGTTATGTAGAACTAGAATTTTTGGCCTTAGTTCTACCCGTACGGGCTATGTAGAACTAGGAAAAGGAGAGGGGGATAGGGAGAGAGGAAGAGAGAGGGAGAGAGAGGGAGATTGGGAAAAGGAGAGGGAGAGAGGGAGAGAGTGAGATGGGGAGGGAGAGAGGGAGATTGGGGAAAAGAGAGGGGGAGAGGGAGAGAGAGGGAGATTGGGAAAAGGAGAGGGGGAGATTGGGAAAAGGAGAGGGGGAGATGAAGAGAGGGAGGGAGAGGGAGGGAGAGAAGGAGAGGGGGAGGGAGAGAGGAAGGGAGGGGGAGAGGGAGAGAGGGAGGGAGATTGGGGAAAGGAGAGGGGGAGAGGGAGAGAGAGGGAGATTGGGAAAAGGAGAGGGAGGGAGGGAGAGAGGGAGAGAGGGAGAGAAGGAGAGGGGGAGGGAGAGAGGGAGATTGGGGAAAGGAGAGGGGAAGAGGGAGAGAGAGGGAGATTGAGAAAAGGAGAGGGGGAGAGGGAGAGAGGGAGAGAGGGAG
This sequence comes from Cryptomeria japonica, assembly GCF_030272615.1. Classification (NCBI taxonomy): domain Eukaryota; kingdom Viridiplantae; phylum Streptophyta; class Pinopsida; order Cupressales; family Cupressaceae; genus Cryptomeria; species Cryptomeria japonica. The sequence continues at coordinate 1,506,736 of NW_026728840.1, forward strand.
AGAAGGAGAGGGGGAGGGAGAGGGAGAGAGAGGGCATTGGGAAAAAGAGAGATTTGGGAAAGGAGAGGGGTAGAGGGAGAAAAGGAGAGAATGAGAGGGGCAGGGAGAGAGAGAGAGGGAGAGAGAGGGAGATTGGGAAAAGGAGAGGGAGAGAGGGAGAGAAGGAGAGGGGGAGAGAGAGAGGGAGATTGGGGAAAGGAGAGGGGGAGAGGGAGAGAGAGGGAGATTTGGAAAAGGAGATGGGGAGAGGGAGAGAGGGAGGGAGAGGGAGAGAAGGAAGGAGGGGAGAGAGAGGGAGATTGGGAAAAGGAGAGGGGGAGAGAGAGGGAGATTGGGAAAAGGAGAGGGGGAGAGAGAGAGGGAGAGAGAGGGAGATTGGGAAAAGGAGAGGGAGAGAAGGAGAGGGGGAGGGAGAGAGGGAGATTGGGGAAAGGAGAGGGGGAGAGGGAAAGAGAGGGATATTGGGAAAAGGAGAGGGGGAGAGGGAGAGAGGAAGGGAGAGGGAGGGCGGAGATGGGGAGAATAGGATAAAGAGAGGGAGAGGGAGAGAGAGGGAGAGAAAGAGAGATTTAAGATAACGAAAGGGGGAGGGAGAGGGGGGGAGGGAGGGGGAGAGAAAGAGAGAGAAGGGGGAGAGGGTGAGAATAGGATAGGATAATGTGTGTGTGTGTGTGTGTGTGTGTGTGTGTGTGTGTGTGTGTGTGTGTGAGTGAGAGAGAGAGAGAGAGAGAGAGAGAGAGAGAGAGAGAGAGAGAGAGAGAGAGAGAGAGAGAGAGAGAGAGAGAGAGAGAGAGAGACATAAGGTAGAGAGAGAACAAGAAGGAGAAAAGGGTGAGAGAATAAAAAAATAGAGAAGTGTGAGGGTGAGAGAGATGAGATAGAACTCAAGGAAGATAATTAGGGCTCAAAATAGACAAAGACAATGATGGGGGAAGTAAGATGAGAGAGAGAGAGGAAAAGAAGAGGTGCATGCATGGATACAAACATATATACATATATCTATATAAATATATGTATATATAACTATAAATATGCATATATACATACATAAACACATATTATCTAGGTATGTCTAAAACATGTGTAGTAAATGCTAAGTGTACAAGCATACATTATTATGTCTTCATAACCCGTATGGGTATTGTGAAACCAAAAAAATGTTTCTAGTTCTTCATAACCCATATGGGTTATGAAGAACTGCGAATAGTACTTTTGGTTCTTCATACCCCATGCAGGTTTTGCCTTGGTAAAAGGGTTGGAAAATGACCCTAAGGCTTGCAAGCCTATTTTCCCCCCCTTTTTGTTCCTTTACACGTTTTTTCATCCTCCACCATGATTTCTTGACTTCATCGTCATCAGGTTTACAAATGATGAAGTGGGTATCTCTAAAATTACCATAATAATCTCACACATCTTCTTAGTTTTCTTACCATATAATTTTTTTAATTTTTGGACAACATTAGCACAGTAAACTTTAATTTTCTTTATCAGTGCCTTGACAGCCCTCACAGACATATGTCTACCATTTTTTTAATAACTTTTGATATACTTGACCAAATTGAAAATAAATTATATATTATTGTTCTACACTAGATTCTATACACTTTTAAAAAAAAAAATTGCATTTTTTGATTATTTTGATGCAAGTTATGCCCAGCACACGAACAGGTAGCAAAGTTTCAGGATGCGGTCACTTCCAAAAATCATAAAAAATAAAATACTAAATAAAAAATTACAAAAAAATACACAACTTCGAGATCTCACTCTTACCTAGCATCCTACCAAAGGGTTTTGCAAAATACTAAATCTAACTATAGATTTTGTGCAGTGCATGAAAACAGCTATGTTATATTTTTCTGAAAAAATCAAGAATAGTTTTTTGTGTGTGAAAGGTTTGACCCTCTTAATATTATCCAATTTTAAAAAAAATTAGTAGTTTAGAAACTAGATTCAGAGTACTACAATTCTTATTCATTTTTAAACTCCTAGTTTTGAGTGCATGACCTTCAAATAGCTCTTTGAAGTTCAGGTTTACCTGTTCTCAGAAGAAAAAAAAGTGGCCACTTATACCCCCCTTTTTGTTCACTATCTTGGTGCACTTACCGTATTAAAAGATATCCAAGTTATTCATGATAAGCGTACTATTATATACTATGATACTTCTAGTGCTAGAAACATGTCATAGAATCTGGTACAAAATTGAAAGACTATGCATATGTCAATTAAATATAATTACTTGAGAGAGAAAGTCAGTGAAGAGAAGGTGAAGCTGGAATATGTATCTACAAAGGAACAAATTGTTGATATTTTCACTTAGCCTTTGCCTACATATACATTTTTCTGTTTGAGAGACAAGTTAGGGGTATCCATCCCTCTCGATGAGATTTAGATGCATTGAGTTGCATCAATCCGGTAAATTTTAGAACATTATTCTTTTATCTGCATTGATGAGTTGGTGTTGCTCCTCTACTGGAGTAGTCTGTTGATTTGGTTGTGTAACCCAGAGGGAGACAGACTCATGTTTCTATTTTGGGAGAGAGTTTTTGTTTTTTGTTTTGGAGATCTTTGGTATTGTTGTCAAAGGGGGAGAGAGATCATATAAAAAATTGCATTATACATCTTGATCTTAGGGGGAGTTTACTGGTGATACCTTATTTCTTTGCATTGCCTATTTTTCACATTCATATGTTGTCATCAATGCCAAAGGGGGAGATTGTTGGATTATTGGGAAGACTGTTTGATTTGGTTGTTCATTGTTGTTGCTGTGATATGTTGTTGTCATTGTTGACAACATATTCCTGTGAGTTAGTTTGGAGAGCTTGGGGAGATTTTATGATCCATTTTTTGGTAGTTTGGTTTTGTTGATCACTATTTTGCAGAATCCAATATTTCCTCTGGTATATTCTGATATGATTAGATCTTGTGCCGAGGATTTGGGATATTATTTGGGATGATCTTGTGAATCTTCATTTTAGATGGTTCATGATTTGGTACAGCACAAGTTATCTTTCTTTGTGATAGTTGTTGATTGGTTGTGTTCTTAAGCTCTTTGATGTTGATCGATGAATATTTAAAAAGTGGTATTGGTGCAGCTATTTTAGATGATTCTAACGTGTTTTCTAGTGTCCCCTACTTGTGTACTATTTTTTTTTTGTGATTCGCATTGATCATTGTGTGATTTTTTGTGATTTTCATCAACTAGTGATAATTTTTTGTGTTATGCTATATTTTTGGTGGTGAAGCGTGTTGCAGTTGGTCTTAGAAGGATTTTCGGTGGATGTGATCATTTGGGAATTTGAATTAGGTCCATGCTGTGTAATGTAAATCATAATATTGGTTCGGTGGTCAATCTTTGTATCGTGTAATGTAATTTTTGTAATTAAAGGTTGAGGGTTTAGCTGACCTTATTATCAAGGTTGATGATCTATGTATATACGTGAGATGCTTATGTAATTTGTGGTGTCAGTATTGTGTCTATATTATTAGAGAGATTTGAATGTGCAAAAAAGAGATTTATTATTCAGTGAAGTGTTGTGGCGAGACTAGTGTTGTAGAGTAGATAACTATGCTTAACTGAAAATATCATTAGGCATTTGTAGATGCTATCATTGCAGTTCAATTCATCCGGATTGTAGTCTGAATCATATTGTAAGTCAGTGAGACTTCCCCAAGTGTTGTTGCCTTTTGGGCATATATCTTTTGAGCAGTGAGCTCTAGGTAGTGTGCTTGAATAAATTTGCATTCCCTATTATAATATTTTCACATACTACTGTAGAGTATCATCTTACTATGGGTAGGTTCCCACCGTATATTTTGCCTTGACCAATTTTTCCACATCAAAAATCTTGGTGTTATGTGTTGTTCTATTAATTTGCTTATCTATTTGTTGATGGAGTTTATCAGTTTATATTTTGAAGTTTAATTATCTATATGCGGTGAAGACTGATTCAGCCCTCCCTCCTTTTTAGTCTTCCTTCTTGATTGTTGCTAACAAGAAGATTGTGGAATATATAAATGTGAAATTTTCCCAAGAATAGTTCCAAAACTAAGAGAACATCTGAACCTAAGACTCAAATTGAAATTATACCAGTTGCTACAAAAGAAAATTTTGATACAAACTTGAGGGAGAGACTAATATAAAAGAAGAAATTGAAAAAGATCCTAAAACATAAGCAAAGTATGTGTGAAATAATTTTTTAGAAGATCAAATCATTGGAGACAAGAGTAAATGTGTTCAAACAAGAAGAAGACTTATAGAATCTAGTGAGCTCAAAAATTTATTGTTTCCTATCTCAAGTTGAGCCAAAAACCTATGTGAAAGGTAGTAAAGATGAGAGTTGCATAAAATGCATGGAAGAAGAGCTAAATCAGATAGAAAAGAATCAAACAGGGAATTTGTACCTAGATCAACGGACAAAAATGTGATAGGAACAAAGTGGGTGTTCTAAAACAGGTTGAACGAAGATGGAAAAAACTAGAAACAAGGAAAGGCTAGTATGAAAAGGTTATTCACAAGTTAAACACATATATTCTAAGGAGACATTTGCTTTGATAGCAAGGATGGAAGCTATAAGGATGTTACTTGCATTTGTAGCTCCTAATAACTTTAAGGCATATTAGATGGATGCCAAGTCAGTATTCTTGAATGGAATACTTGAGGAAGAAGTATACATTGAACAATCAGATGGCTTCAAGCTATCAAACTATTTGAATATGGTTTTCAAATTGAAGAAAGAATTGGATAGAGTTAAGGAAGCTCCTAGAGCTTTGTATGCAAGGTTTGATAGGTATTTGTTGCAATAGAATTTTAGAAATGCTACTACAAATACAAATCTTTATTTCAAAATCTAAGGTGATATATTATTGATTGGTGTTGTGTATGTTGATGATATCATATTTGGAGGAAATGATTGTTTATGTAGGAAGTTTGTAGAGGAGACGCAAAAGAAATTTGAGATGTCTATGATAGGTGAGTTGTCATCTTTTCTTGGTCTTCAAGTTCCTCAATTAGAAAAAGTCATTTTTACTTGTCAAACTAAGTATATCAAAGAAATGTTAAAGAATTTTGAGATGGATAATTGTCACCTCTATGGATGTATTGGTTGCAAGTTAAGAAAGGATGATGGATCTCCATATATTGATAAAGAAGGTATAGATCTATGATTAGAGGATTATTGCATCTATCTGCTTCAAGGCCAGATATTATGCAAGCTATTTGTTTGGTAGCTAGATATTAGTCTAGTTCTAAGAAATCAAGAAGTGAAGAGGATATTCATATTTTTGAAAGGGACTCTACATTATGAGTCATAGTATAATAATTATGATGATTTCACAATAAAAGTATATACAAATTTTGATTGGGGTGGATGTGTTGATGAGAGAAGAAGTACAAATCATGTTGTATTTTTCTTGGGAGATAGATTGGTCTCTTGGTTGAGTAAGAAACAAGATTTAGTATCATTATCTACTGCAGATGTAAATACATCGCAACATAATTTTGTTGCATTTAGGTCATGTGGGTGAAACAAACTCTAAAATATATCGCTTGGTAGTGTATGGTGATAATACAAGTGTTATCAACATCTCAAAGAATCTAGTAATGCATTCAAAATCACTAAAGATATTGTAATTTGGTATCATTTCTTAATAGAGAAGGTTGTAGAGAAGAAGTCATAATGGAATATGTACCTACTAAAGAACAAATTATATATATATTTACTAAGGAGTTGGAAAAGTATACCTTTGAGTATCTCTGGCAGAAGTTGGGTGTCATTTCCCCTCCCTTTTTAACCTAGATGGATTAACATGGTGCAATTGCATAGGGGGAGTTCTAAAGTTTATCTTTTTCTCTTGGACTGATGTGGTGGCTTCTCTTATGGGGAGTAGTGAATGTCATAGTTATCTTAGTCTTATCAGTAAGGGGGAGAGAGATTTTAGAAGAGTTCCCCTTTCCTTGATGTCAAAGAGGGAGACATATACATATTGGGAGATGACAAGGGGGCAAATTGTTGGAAACTTTAGTTTAGTGCTCTTTGTTGTTTGTGATGTTGCCATCAATGATAAAGGATCAAATTGTTCGAAACTTGAGTTATTATGTTGTGTTGCCATTGATGTCAACTTGTCTTATGTTTTCATTGATGTCAATATGTGTTGTAGATGGTCTAGAAGTGAGATTCTTGGTAATGTTGTGTGATCTGGTGAAGATGTTGAGGTGGTTTTGAAAGGCTAGTATAGTGGAATTTTTTTGTGGGAAAGAGTTTTTAATTTCTTAGTGCAATTTTTTTTGTTTTCCTCCAATATGTCAATATTATCGAGTTTTGTTATAGATATAATTTTTATGATTTGTGTATTTTAATAACTCAATGATGAGCAAATAATACCAAAATGGTATTGAGAGGAGGGGGGTGAATTAGTACAGACAAAAATACAGTCCTAAATCGGTTTGACAGCAGACACTTCAAATGACTAGCAAACAGTGACACCGGTTTGAAACAGAGTGCAACCAGTAAAGCTCAGAATGTCTGAGACAAGCATTGACTGGTTACTCACTTAGCTTTTCACTCAACTCGAGACTACACTACCATTTCACCCTTATGCATAAATAGGTAATCTATTATTAGATCATAATAACAGCTAGTTCAACATGTTTTATTGATAGGCATAAAACACAGAACCATCATATGCTTGACAGACAATATCAAAGCATCACAAGATAAAAGTATCACACATGACACACATTTTTCATGTGGAAACCCAACTGGGAAAAACCACAGTAGGGATGAATACCCACAAGCTATTTTGAACTCTTTAGAAGTTCGCTCTGTTAGGAGCCTTGTCTGGTTAGAGACATTACAATAGGTTCTGCTAGGAACTGATCCTGTTAGAGATCACCTAGTTAAGAGATGGCTACAATACCTGATTAAGGGTTAAACCCTATTAAAGGCTACCTTGTTAGAGAATTTCAAGAACTCAATAGCTAAAGGACTTCGAACTCAGTAGCTTTGAGTTACCCTGTTATAAGGAATTACAGCAAGCTGGTTAAGGCTACCCTGTTAAGGGATTTTCCAACTGTTCAGGTGGTTAGAGATCAACAGGTATTACAATGATCTGGTGATAGCACTCAATGCCAATGTAGATCCGCTTAAGCTCCTCTTCACCTTCTACACTTACACTCTACAGGTATCACTTCTCTCCTTTCTGGTCTAGCAAGAATCACGTATCCCTTCTCTTAGATACTCACACACAACTTTTGCCAACAACCCTAGAAAGAGTCACAACATCAACCTTATAGAAAATAGTTAGGTCGGTAGCATAAACCCTAAACCCTAAACCTATTAGGTTAAGGAATTCAAACAGTTCAATCCTGACCGTTGAGCACACTACATTAATCTCCATCGTTCATTTTCCACCGATTTCATGGCAGCTGATAACCCATCACACGTTATCACCATTTTACAGACTTTGCACTTTCCCAAGGTAGATAGGAACAATCTTCTTCATGTAAGATCCTTCACACACACAAGGCTTACGTGGCAACATGATCTGTTCTTTGCTATCATGCTAACTCATCACACAAAGTCATTGGTTGAGCCACACAAGCTTGAAGCACTTCAACCAAAAACCTTAAAGTTGAGACTACCAACCAGTAGTCATACAACACTTCCATGTGCCAGTTCCCATAACCATGTGCCAGTTCACCTTTGAACAAGTACACCACTTCACTTAGGCACACATGTCAGTTCACAGTGTTATATCGGTTCTCCCATATGCCGGTTCTCACCTCTTCAACATATTGACATCAATAACAACATACAATGTTATTATGTCCTCATACTGGTTCACATAATGCCAACAATCTCCCCCTTTGGCATTGATGGCAATATACAAAGATATCTCTCTACTTCACATCTTCTCCACTTCACATCTTCTCCCCCTTTGACAACAATGCCAAGGTGGAGGCACAAGCTTCCCTATTCCATTATGTTTCTCCCCCTGAGGAGTAGCATCCTTCAACACATCAATCCCAAATAAATTTGACTATGCAATACCTGATTGATGTGGAGCATATGCTTTTAGTTTACCTCCTGAAGGGGCAACACCCCTAATTGACCTCTTAAGTACATAAATGTAGTCTTTGGGAGAGGCTTGGTGAATATGTCTACTAATTGCTCCTTACTGGAAACATGTTCCAGTGCAATCTCTTTATTCTGAACCTTTTCCTTCAAGAAATGATACTTAAGCTCAAAGTGCTTGGTTCTAGAATGTAAAATCGGATTCTTGGAGATATTAATTGCACTAGTATTGTCACAAAATATACTTACCAGTTCAGATACAGGAACTTTGAAGCCATTTAATACATGCTTCATCCAAATTGTGTGAGTGCAGTTCATGAAAGCTGCAACATAATCTGCTTCCGCTGTAGACTGAGAGATACAACTCTGCTTCTTACTCATCCATGAGACTAGTCTACCACCAAGGAAGAATGCACCACCAGTTGTGCTCTTTCGGTCATCTACATTACCAGCCCAATCAGCATCTGTGAACACTTTCAAGTTGAAATCCTTGCTATATGGATACCACAATCCATAGTCAATAGTTCCTTTCAGATACCTAAGAATCCGCTTGACTGCAACCAAGTGGGATTCTCTTGGACTTTTCTAGAACCTTGCAGTAATGCCAACTGCATGTGCAATATCCGGTCTACTATGCACTACATAATGCAATTTACCAATCATTGATCAGTATTCCTTCTCATCAACCAAGGCTGAGTCATCCTCTTTGGATAGTTTACAACTGGTCACCATCGGTGTACCAACCGATTTGCTATTTTCCATGCCAAAGGTCTTCAACACCTCTTTGACATACTTGGACTAAGTGATAGAGATTCCATCTCTCATCTGTTGGATCTATAGTCCAATGAAGAATTTAATCTCTCCTATAAGTGACATCTCAAACTCTTTTTTCATCTCATCTGCAAACTCATGACTCATCTTGTCATCTCCACCAAAGATAATGTCATCAACAAATACCTCACAGATCAGGATCTGATCTCCTTTAGACTTCAAGTAGATATTGCTATCTTCACTTGTTCTCTCAAATCCAATCTTCACAAGATGGGAATGCAGGCATTCATACCATGCTCTAGGTGCTTGCTTTAGACCATATAAGGCTTTATGTAGCCTACACACCATGTCACTATCTTCAGATAGAGAAAACCCATTTGATTACTATATATACACCTCCTCTTCAATTACACCATTTAGGAATGCAGATTTTACATCCATTTGATATACTTTGAAGCCTTTAAAAGCTGCATATGCAAGGAGCATACGAACTCCTTCCAATTTGGCTACAGGGGCAAAGGATTTTCCATAGTCTTCTCCTTCTTCTTGGGCATATCATTTGCACACCAGTCTGGCTTTGTTTCTAATCACTGTGCCATCCTCATTCAACTTATTTCTAAATACCCATTTGGTACCAATGACATTTTTATGCTTCGGTCTGGGTACCAAGGACCATGTATTATTTTTCTCTATCTGGTCAAGTTCCTCTTCCATTGCCTTGATCTAGTCTTCATGTTTATGTGCCTCTTTGAATGTTTTAGGCTTGAATTCAGAGATCATACATGAGTTTTCTCTGACTTTTCTTCTTGTAAGGATTCCTGCATCCTTATCTCCTATTATCTGCTGAGGATCATGATTCAGTTTGACATACCAAGGAATGGTCTTGGTAGATTCCTCTTGCTTTTCTTCTTCATCCTCATCTTCTTCAGTATCAGCATCTACATCTATCAGTGTAGGAACACTGCTACTAGTACTTGGTTGACTAACAACTGATTCCTAGAAGGTTGCAACTGGTTCGTTTACCGCTTGCTCACTGCCGGTTTCCTTAGTTTTCTCAGAAGTTTCATCAACTCTTGCATTGATTCTTTCCATAATTCTCTGAGTCCTATTGTTGAAACACTTGAGAGCTTTGCTCTTGGTGGAATATCCTAGGAATATTCTCATCACATTTCACATCAAATTTTCTCTAGTGTTCACTCCTCTTGATGTAATATTTGCTACCAAACACTCTAAAGTAGCTAACCATAGGTGTCTTACCGGTCCAATACTCATAAGGAGTTTTATCCTTACCTTTCTTGATGAGTACCTGGTTCATTGTGTAGACTGCAGTGCTCACCGCTTCTCTCCAAAAGGTGTGAGCTACCTTTCCTTGAATCAACATGGTTCTAGATGCTTCAACCATAGTCTTGTTATTCCTCTCTGCTAGGCCATTTTGTTGTTGAGTCCAGGGGGTAGACAATTGCCTCTTGATGCCATGTTCTTCACAGTACTTGTTGAATTCACCGGAAGTGAATTCCCCTCCTTGATCAGTTCTCAGGCACTTGATTCTTTTACCACTTTCCTTCTCCACTAATGCTCTAAAAGCTTTGAACTTTACAAAGGCTTCAGACTTGTCTTTTAAGAATGTGACCCACATCATTCTTGAGCAGTCATTAGTGAGAATCATGAAGTACCTATCACCCTGCACACTTCTAGTTTTCATAGGACCACACAAATCAGTATGCACAAGATCAAGCAAATTGTTAGTAGTGAAAGATTTACCTTTAAAGGTTGAGGAAGACATTTTCCCTAATTGACATTCTCTACACAAGGTATTATCCGGTTTTCTTATCACTGGCAACCCTCTAACTGCCTTGATCTTACTAGCTTTCACAATGTTATCAAAGTTTACATGGTAGAGTCTCCTATGCCATATCCAACTATCATCAAATTTAGCCATAAGACATGTACTTATATTTGCATTTAGATGAAATAGGTTACCTTTGGTCTACATGCCATGGCCACCAATTCACCATCCTTTCTTTTGATTCTGCAAACTCCATTCTTGAATTCCAGAGTGAGGCCACTGTCATTTAGCTAGGCAAGACTCAGAAGGTTGTGTCTGAGACCATCAACCCTCTTCCTTTGACCATGCATGGAGCATCATTGCCAACGTGAACCACACCACCATCATACTCCTCCAAGGATAGAAACTTGCTCCGGTCACCAGTCATATGGTGAGAACAGCCACTGTCAATGATCCACTCATTGGAATTATCAAATTGGGAGATGAGCCTTCTTGTCTGACACATCTTCTTTGACAGCAAAAAACACAATATATTCATTTTCTTCATCCTCTGATTCCTCATCTATGACACCTTCATCAACTGCCACAAAACAGTTTCTCCGGTTTCCTCCTTTGAACTTCTTGGACCTTTCTGATTTGTTCTTGTTGTCACCATTAGGATAGTTTACAGCAATAGGTCCTATCCGATTACAAGAAAAGCATTTCAAAGGTAGCTTACCTTTGTATTTTCCAGTTCCTTTTGGAAGTTTCCTGGCAAGGAGAGCTTCAAATGCCATCAAAATCTCCTCATCATCCATTTCTCTACTCTGTCTTGGTTCACCACTAGTGCTAGATTCTTTTCCTTTTCTGGATGGTACAACAAAAGCTTTAAAAGTTGATTCACTCTTTTGAACACTGCCATCAAAGCTATTTAACTCATAGGCTATCAACTTTTCTATGATGGAGTCTAGGGATACCTTGGTCTTGTCTATTGATCTCGGCTCCTAAATAGCAGCAACCCTTTTTGTATAGACTGACAATAGGGATCTCAGGACTTTGCTTACCACAATGGAATCTTCAATTTTACCACCTGCACTCTTGATATTGACAACAACAGTTTTGATTCTTATTCCATTCTATTGAATGGCCTCACCTTTAACCATCCATATATCTTCAAACTTCCCTCTCAGGCTTTCTTCCTTAGCCTATTTTACATGCTCATTACCACCATAGATATTTTCAAGAGTATCCCATACCTCTTTGGGATTTACCTTATCCTGAACATCAATGAACTCAATGTCAGATAAACTACTAATTAGGGCTTCCATAACTTGCCCATTCTCCTACATCTCTCTCTTTTGGTCATCCGTGAGAGTACCGATAGGGGCAACATAGACATTCTCAACATAGCTCTAGTGTTGAGCACCCATGCTTCTGATGAATATCTTCATTCTGTCTTTCCATATACTAAAATTTTCTCTGTTAAACTTTGGACCTTCCAACTTCATCATTTGACTAGGATCTTTACCTCAAGTGGTTAAGCCTATAACACAGAGGACCTGGAGGACACTCTGATACCAATTGATAACTCAATGATGAGAAAATAGTACCAAACTAGTATTGAGAGGGGGGGGGGAATCTGTATAGACAAAAATACAGTCCTAAACCGGTTTGACAACAGACACTTCAAATGATTGGCAAACAGTGACACCGGTTTGAAACAAAATGCAACCAGTAAAGCTAAGAATGTCTGAGATAAGAATTAACCGGTTACTCACTTATCTTTTCACTCAACTCAAGACTACACTACCATTTCATCCTTATGCATAAATAGGTAATCTATCATCAGATCATAATAACAGCTAGTTCAACATGTTTTATTGATAGGCATAAAACACAGAACCATCATATGCTTGATAGACAATATCAAAGCATCACAAGATAAAAGCATCACACATGACACACATATTTTTCATGTGGAAACCCAACTGGGAAAATCCACGGTGGGGATGAATACCCACAAGCTGTTTTGAACTCTTTAGAAGTCCACTCTGTTAGGAGCCTTGTCTAGTTAGAGACATTACAATAGGTTTTGCTAGGAACCGATCCTGTTAGAGATCACTTGGTTAAGGGATGGCTACAATACCCGATTAAGGGTTAAACCCTGTTAAAGGTTACCTTATTAGAGGATTTCAAGAACTCAATAGCTAAAGGAATTTGAACTCACTAGCTTTGAGTTACCCTGTTAAAGGATTTACAACAAGTCGGTTAAGGCTACCTTGTTAAGGGATTTTCCAACTATTGAGGTGGTTAGAGATCAATAGGTATTACAATGATATGATAACAACACTCAATGCCAATGTAGATCCGCTTAAGCTCCTCTTCACCTTCTGCACTTACACTCTGCAAGTATCACTTCTCTCCTTTTTGGTCTAGCAAGAATCACGTATCCCTTCTCTTAGATACTCACACACAACTTTTGCCAACAACCCTAGAAAGAGTCACAACATTAACCTTATAGAAAATAGTTAGGTTGGTAGCATAAACCCTAAACCCTAAACCTATTAGGTTAAGGAATTGAAACGGTTCAATCTTGACCATTGAGCACACTACATTAATCTCCATCATTCGTTTTCCACCTATTTCATGGCGGCTGATAACCCATCACACGTTATCACCATTTTACAGACTTTGCACATTCCCGAAGTAGATAGGAACAATCTTCTTCATGCAAGATCCTTCATGCACACAAGGCTTGCATGGCAACATGATCTGCTCTTTGCTATCATGCTAGCTCATCACACAAAGTCACCGATTGAGCCACACAGGCTTGAAGCACTTCCACTGAAAACCCTAAAGTTGAGACTACCAACTGGTAGTCATACAATGCTTCCATGTGCCAGTTCCCATAACCATATGTCGGTTCACCTTTGAACAAGTACACCACTTCACTTAGGCACACATGTCGGTTCACAGTGTTATACCGGTTCTCACCTCTTCAGCATATTGACATCAGTGACAACATACAATGCCATTATGTCCTCATACCGGTTCACATAATGCCAACATATTTTGCACTATCAAGTTTATAGGTCCTCTATTACTCAGATGGTAGAGTTGGTTATTATTGTTTTTGATAGTGAGGTTGTCTATAAGAATTGGTCTAAAGAATTCTTGGTGGTGTCTAGATATGTGGATTCAAGTGATGTATTATGGAGGATATGTTCATTTGGTTTGTGTAGTGTTCCATCTCATTTTTCTTGTGATGGTTCGGATGGCATGTGAAGTTATGGAGCTCTAAGTTAAGTGTTGTTAGCTGGTATAGTTTTTGGTTGACAATTGTGGTATATCCTACTTGGACCATATTCTTTTGGTATGGGTTTTCTTTAGAGAATTAGTTTGGTTAATGTTTTGGATCACACCATGATGTGTGGAGATCCATGTTGTGTAATTTGCATTGGAGGATAGTTTTGGGCTAAGTAGTTAACATGCTTTAATGTTTATCGTACATTTTTCATTTGATGCCAAATTTGGAGGACATGTTTGAATGTTCAATTTTTTGGAAACATTTTGAAAGTAATTGTGGTGATGTATTTGGGTCCTCTCTATTTGCTAAAGTGGACCGAAATGGATATTTTAGGTTCACATGGCCAATTTTATGTGTTACATTAGTTGTTTTGTGTATGGCCAACCTAGTCAAAGGTTTTAATGGATAATATTGTATATGAAGGAGTGTGGATGGTGATAACTAAAAAGCAGTGGATTTGAGAGATTTGTAGGTAGATTTGATGTTTGAGATGTGCAAAAGTTAGTTGTGAAGAGCTTTGATGATGACATGTTCAGGGTGATAGTATTATGAGATAGTGTTTGAAGTTAGAGGTGTTTTCCACAATATTGGTCACTTGAAATAGTGGTTCAAGGATAATTTTATGATTAAAGAGATCTTGTTCATTTCAATTCATCAATTCCTTTCTTTTTCGAAGGACAGGGAGTCTCTTGGAAGCTTTCTATATCTTTCCCTGAGATAGTGTGTCTCAGTTTTGTAAATTATTTGTATCTTGTCCTAAGGTTGTGTGCCTTATTTTTACAAGTCCTCTTAGAAGTAGTGTTTTTTGAAGGTAGCATTATCATATATTATATTCATATTGTGAGTGTGATTCTCACCGCAACTTTTTCTTGCTTAGGGTTTTTCATGTAAATATGGTGTTAATGTGTTTGTTGTGCTTTATTCTTTCATGATTTATTACTACTATTATTATATAGTTATGGTTTGAATTTTGAAGATCATAATTTAAGTATGTTAAGGTCCAATCTAATTCACTCCCCTATCAGTCCTATCAGTCCTATGTTGTGTTCAATGCTAATAGACTTAAACTTCATCAAATTTTACACATTTCATCAGTTTACATCATCTTCAAATTCAAAAATACAAATGCCACTTTTATGGCATCGAAATTGAAGAGTTGTTGTTGTGTTAACCTTTTCCTTTATAAAAGTGCGACACAGGTTTGTACTTTTACCCTCTCAATGTCGGCTAATACAAAGATCTAAAATATGTCACCACTAAACATTTTGGTGGTGGGAAGAAATTGATGAATAATGATGAACAGTAAATACTCAATAGGTACTGAGAGGGGGGGGGGGGGTGAATCAAATAGACAAAAATTTCTCTGACAACTTAAACTACAAAGACTACACTAACTGGCAAACAACATCACCAACCTAAACCAAGACAATACCGGTAAAACATAGTAAGACTGTAAAAGATATAAACCGGTAACACTTAGATCTTCTCAAAACCTAATATCTCATCTCAACTTCACCCATATGCTTAAGCAAGTAATACATTAGAAATACAATGACCATTAGATCAACATGTATTACCGCTTAACAGAAAACACTAAAACATCACATGAAAAAGCATCACACATAACTCACTAATTTTTCAAGTGGAAACCCAACTAGGAAAAACCACGGTGGGGATGAATACCCACAAGTTGTTCTTAAACTCTTCTAAAGTTCACTATGTTATGAGCCTAGTCCGGTTAAAGACTTTACAATAGGTTCTGCTAGGAACTGATCCTGCTAGGGATCACCCAGTTAAGGGATGGCTAAATACCTGCTTAGAGGTTAAAACCCTGTTAAAGGTTACCTCGTAAGAGGATTTGAAGAACTCAATTATTTTGAGTCACACTGTTAAAGGATCTACAAAAAGTCTGTTAAAGCTACCTGTAAAGGGATTTTCCAACTGCTGAAATGGTTAGAAGTCAGCAAGTAATACACTGATCTGATAATAACACTCAATGCCAAGGTAGATCCACTTCAGTTCCTTTACATCTGCAATCACACTCTACAAATCTCTACTCACTTCTCTGGTCTAGCAAGAATCACCTCACATACATTCATTTGCCAACAACTTGAAATGAAAATCATCATCCTTATAGACAACAATTAGGTCGGTGGCCATAACCTAAAACTTTAAGCATCTAGGTTAACAATACAATCGGTCCAATCCTGACCATTTAATCACATTACATAGGATAAAACAATCTTGAATAAATCTCAAGACATTCTGTATCATCCGTTCTTCACCACTTCTGGAAGTTGATAACCCATCACGCCCTCTCCACAATTTACAAAGATTTTGAATATTCCTGAGGTAGATAGAATCAATATTCTCATGCAACATCCTCAAGGAAATCCTTCACATGCATAATGCTGATGTGGCAACGTGATCTAATCTTCATTTTAATGCTAACTCATCATAGGATGTCGTCGGTCAAATCGCATAGACTTGGAATGCATCAGCCGAAAACCCTGAAGCTGACACTACCAACTGGTAGTCATATCAAGTGAAACCCCGATACAAACTTTGCATATACCAGTTCACTTGCTAGTTTACTTACCTCAACATACCGGTTCACTTGCCAGTTTACTTACTTCAACATACCAGTTCACACTTCATCATATTGACATCAATGACAACATACATTATCATCATGTCATCAAACTCTGCACATATGCCAACAATCTCCCCCTTTGGCATTGATGGCAATACACAAAGATATCTCTACATCTTCTTCCATATTATATATCTTCAATACTACAAATCTCTTCTCTACTTCACATCTTCTCTCCCTTTGACAACAATGCCAAAGTGGAGGCACAAGCTTCCATGTTCCACTATGCTGCTTCCCCTGAAGAGTAGCATCCTTCAACACATAAATCCTGAAAAGATTTGACAATGAAATACCTGACTGATGTGGAGAGCATACCTTTAGTTCACCTCTTCAAGGGGCAACACCCATAATTCAGATCTTAAATAGGTAAATGTAGCCTTTGGTAGAGGCTTGGTGAATATATCTGCTAACTGCTCTTTACTGGAAACATGTTCCAATACAACCTCTTTGTTCTGAACTTTCTCCCTCAAGAAATGATACTTGAGCTCGAAGTGCTTGGTTCTAGCATGCAATACCGAATTCTTGGAAATATTAATTTCACTTGTGTTATCACAAAATATACTCACTGGTTCAGATACAAGGACTTTGAAACCACTTAATACATGCTTCATCCAAATTGTATGAGTATAGTTCACAAATGCTACTACATATTTTGCTTCTATTGTGGACTAAGAGATACAACTCTGCTTCTTGCTCATCCATGAGACTAGTCTACCACTGAGAAAGAATGCACCTCTGGTTGTGCTCTTCCGGTCATCCACATTACCAGCCCAATCGGCACCGGTAAACACTTTGAAATTGAAATCATTATTGTATGGATACCACAATCCATAATCTATAGTTCCCTTTAGATATCTAAGAATCCGCTTGGCTGCTACCAAGTGGGATTCTCTTAGACTTTTTTGAAAACGTGCAGCAATACCCACTGCATGTGCAATGTTCGGTCTACTGTGTACTACATAGTACAACTTACCAATCATTGAACGCTATTCCTTCTCATTCACCAATGCTGAATCATCTTCATTTGATAATTTACAACCGGTCAGCATCGGTGTACCAACCGGTTTGCTATCTTCCATGCCAAAGGTCTTCAACACCTCTTTGACATACTTGGACTGAGTGATAAAGATACCATCTTTCATTTGTTGAATCTGTAGTCCAATGAAGAACTTAATCTCTCTGATTAGTGACATCTCGAATTCCTTCTTCATTTCATCTACAAACGCATGGCTCATTTCATCATCTCCACCAAAAATTATGTCATCAACAAACACTTCACAGATCATAATTTGATCTCCTTCTGACTTCAGATAGATATTGCTATCTTCACTTGTTCTTTCAAATCCAATCTTCACAAGATGGGAGTGTAAACATTCATACCATGCTCTAAGTGCTTGCTTCAATCCATACAAGGCTTTATGTAGCCTACAGACTATATCATTGTCTTCTGATAGGGCAAACCCATCTGGTTGCTCTATATACACTTCTTCTTCAAGTATTCCATTTAGGAATGCAGATTTTACATCCATCTGATACACTTTTAATTCCTTGAAGGTTGCATATGCAAGTAGCATTCAAAGTCCTTCCAATCTAGCTACTGGAGCAAAGGTTTCTCCATAGTCTTCTCCTTCTTCTTGAGCATATCCCTTACATACCAATCTTGCTTTGTTTCTTACCACTGTGCCATCTTCATTCAGCTTGTTTCTAAAAACCCATTTGGTGCCAATAACTTTTTTGTGCTCAGGTTTGGGTACCAAAGACCATGTACCATTCTTTTCTATCCGGTCAAGTTCCTCTTCCATAGCCTTAATGTAGTCTTCATCTTTGTGTGCCTCTTAAATGTTTTGGGCTCAAATTCACAAACCATGCAAGAATTCTCTCTGACCTTTCTTCTTGTAAGTATTCCTACATCCTTATCCCCTATGATTTGCTTTGGATCATGATGTAGCTTTACATACCTAGGAACGATCTTAGTTGATTTGTCTTGCTTTTCCTCTTTATCCTCATCTTCATCTTCATCTACATCTACCACAACATCTACTGGTGTAGAAGCACTGTTACTTGTACTTGGTTGTTTTGAAATCAGTTCCCAGAAGGTTACACCTGGTTCATCCAATTGCTCACTGCTGGTTTGCTCAGATTTCTCAGAGGTTTCATCAACTCTAATATTGATATTTTCCACAATTCTTTAAGTCCTATTGTTAAAACACTTGAGATCTTTGCTCTTGGTGGAATACCCTAGGAATATTCCCTCATCATATTTTGCATCCAACTTTCTCTGGTGTTCACTTCTCTTGATATAACACTTGCTACCAAATACTCTAAAGTATCTTACTACTGGAGTCTTACTAGTCCAATACTCATAAGGAGTTTTATCCTTACCTTTCTTGATGAGTACCTGGTTCATAATGTAGAATGCAATGCTCACCGCTTCTCTCCAAAAAGTGTGAGAAACCTTCCCTTGAATCAACATTGTTCTGGCTACTTCAACTACAATCCAGTTGTTCCTTTCTACTAGGCCATTCTGTTGTGGAGTTCAGGGGGTAGGCAGTTGCCTCTTGATGCCATTCTCTTCATAGTACTTATTGAATTCACCAGAAGTGAACTCACCTCCTTGGTCGGTTCTAAGGCATTTAATCCTCTTACCACTTTTCTTTTCAACTAGTGCTCTGAAGGCTTTAAAATTTCCAAAAGCTTCAGACTTATCTTTCAAGAATGTGACCCGCATCATTCTTGAGCAATCATCAATAAGAATCATAAAGTACCTATCTCCCTGAACATTCCTAGTTTTCATAGGACCACACAAATCAGTATGCACAAGATGAAGTAAATTATCTACTATGAAAGATTTACCTTTGAAGGTCGAGGAAGACATTTTCCCTAGTTGACATTCTCTGCACAAAGGATTCTCTGGTTTGTTCAGCGCAGGCAATTCCTCTAACTGCCTTGATCTTACTAGCCTTCACAATATTATCAAAATTTACATGGCAGAGTCCCCTATTCCATATCCAACTGTCATCAAACTTATCCATTAGACATTGACTAAGATTTGTATTTAACTAAAATAAGTTACCTTTGGTCTGCATACCGGTGGCCATCAGTTCACCACTCTTTCCTTTTATTTTGCACACTCCATCTTTGAATTCCAAAGTGAGTCCTTTATCATTCAACTGGGCAACATTCAATTGGGAAACACTCAAAAGGTTATGCACTGCTTTTTCCATTTAGAAAGATGAACCCTTTGCCTTTTACCATACATGGTACATCATTGTCAAATTGGACTACACGTCCATCACACTCTTCCAGAGAGAGAAACTTTCTTTCGTCACGAGTCATGTGGTGAGAACATCCACTATCAATAATCCACTCATTAGAATTATCAAAGCAGGAGACAAGAGCCTTCTTGTCTGACACATCTTCCTTAACGGCTACAAACACTATGTCTTTGCTTTCTTCATCTTTTTATTCATCATCAGTGACACCTTCATCGACTGCAACAAGATAGTTTTTCCTATTTCCTCCTTTGAACTTTTTAAAATTCTTTGATTTGTCCTTATTATCACTATTAGGACAGTTGACAGCAATGTGTCCTATCCTATTGCAAGAAAAATATTTCAAATGGATCTTACCTCTATATTTTCTAGTTCCCTTAGGAAGTATCTAAGAAAGATCTTCAAACTCCATCACGATCTCCTCATCATGCATATCTCTACTTTGTCTAAGTTCATAGCTCGTACCAACTTCTTTTCCCTTTCTAGATAGTGCAGCAGATGCTCTAAAGGTTGATTCGGTCTTTTGAACACTGCCATCATAACTATTTAGCTCATATGTGGTCAACTTAGCAATGATGGAGTCTAGGGATACCTTTGTCTTGTCAATAGATCTCAACTCCTAAATAGTGGCAACCCTTATTGCATAGACCGGTAACAAGGATCTCCAAACTTTGCTAACAATTGTGGGATCATCTATTGTACCTCCTGCACTCTTGATGTCTCCAACAATAGTTTTAATTCTTATCCCATATTATTGAATGGTCTCTCCTTCAGCCATCCGCATGTCTTCAAATTTTCCCCTGAGGCTCTTTTCCTTAGCTTGCTTCACATGCTCATTGCCACCATAGATAGTCTCTAGAGTATCCCATACATCTTTGGGATTGTCTTTATCCTGAAAATCTATAACTCAATATTAGATAGACTACTGATAATAGATTCCATGACTTGCCCATTCTCCTAAATCTCTCCTCTTTGATCATCGGTGAGAGTACCGGTAGGGATAAAATAAGTATTCTCAACATAGTTCCAGTGTTGAGCAACCATGCTTTTAATGTAGATCTTCATTTTGTCCTTACATAGCTTAAATTTATCTCTATTGAACTTAGGACCTTCCCTCTTCATTATTAGAATAGGATCTTTTCCTAAAGTGGTTAAGCTTATATCACCGAGGCCCTGGAGGACGATCTAATACCAATTGATGAATAATGATGAATAGTAAATACCCAATAGGTACTAAGAGGGGGGGGTGAATCAATATAGACAAAAATTTCTCTAACAACTTAAACTGCAAAGACTACACTAACTGGCAAACAACATCACAAACCTAAACCAAGACAATACCAGTAAAATACAGTAAGACTATAAAAGACATATACCGGTAACACTTAAATTTTCTCAAAACCTAATATCTCATCTCAACTTCACCCATATGGTTAAGCAAGAAATACATCAGAAATGCAATGACCATTAGATCAACATGTATTACCGCTTAATAGAAAACACTAAAACACCACATGAAAAAGCATCACACATAATTCACTAATTTTTCACATGGAAACCCAACTGGGAAAAACCACGGTGGGGATGAATACCCACAAGTTGTTCTTGAACTCTTCTAAAGTTCGCTCTGTTAGGAGCCTAGTCCGGTTAATGACTTTACAACAAGTTCTTTTTAGGAACCGATCCTACTAGGGATCACCCGGTTAAGGGATGGCTAAATACCTAGTTAGAGGTTAGAACCTTGTTAAAGGTTACCTCATAAGAGGATTTGAAGAACTCAATGATTTTGAGTCACCATATTAAAGGATTTACAGAAAGCCTGTTAAAGCTACCCAGTAAAGGGATTTTCCAACTACTGAAATGGTTAGAAGTCAACAGGTAATACACTGATCTGATAACAACACTCAATGCCAAGGCAGATCCACTTTAGTTCCTTTACATCTGCAATAACACTCTGCAAATCTCTACTCACTTTGTTGGTTTGGTAAGAATCACCTCACATACATTCATTTGCCAACAACTTCAAATGAAAATCATCATCAACCTTACAGACAACAATTAGGTCGGTGGCCAAAACCTAAAACTCTAAGCATCTAAGTTAACAATACAGTCGATTCAATCTTGATAGTTTAATCACATTACATAGGATAAAACAATCTTGAACAAATCTCAAGATGTTCTACATCATCCATTCTTCACTACTTCTAGAAGTTGATAACCCATCACGCACTCTCCACCGTTTACAAAGACTTTGCACATTCCTGAGATAGATAGAATCAATCTTCTCATGCAAGATCCTAAAGGAAATCCTTCACGTGCACAAGGCTAACGTGGCAACACAATCTAATCTTCACTTCAATGCTAACTCATCATAGGATGTCCTCGGTCGAATCACATAGACTTGGAATGCATCAGCCAGAAACCCTGAAGCTGAGACTACCAACCGGTAGTCATATCAAGTGAAACCCCTATACAAACTTTTCATATACCGGTTCACTTGCCAGTTTACTTACTTCAACATGCCAGTTCACACTTCATCATATTGACATCAATGACAACATACATTATCATCATGTCATGAAACTCTGCACATATGCCAATAGAAATGAGAAGTGGACCATATTACACCATTCCTCATCAAACATGTCAACAATTTTGGACACAATGGATCACTGAGAGGGGGGGAGGTGAATCAATGATTTAAACACTTTCCTGCCTCAAGGATATACCATTAGCATATAAAACAACCAATCGACAAACTAGTTAACCAAACAATACAAACTAAGTGTGAAGGAAGAATAGTTACTAGATCAATAATACACACGCATAAAAATGCATCACATAACACCATATATACAAGGAAAACCTAATGTGGGAAAAACCTTGGTGAGAATAGTAGTTGCTAGAGATCTTTTGCTCGAATCCAGCCTCACAATGAAAATGATTTGATTACAGTTTTAGGGCACCAACCCAAGGAGCACCAACCCCTACCAATTTATGGACACCTATCCAAAGGAGATACAACCCTTGCACTAAGCACCAACTTAGTGATCAAACTGATAGATTTCAAATATAGTGATAAATCCATGTTACAAATAAGGTTTTATAACTCTTAAGTACTTTTCTCTACTGGTTTCAACTTTACCGATCACTTTCACAATCTCTTCTGCTTTTCTCCCTCTCTATCGGGTCTCACACTCTGCTTAATCTTTTTTGCCTCTGTCGGATCACACTTGACCTCTGCCACACATCCATAGGTTCTAACTCTATAGGTATTCCTTCCCTCTGTATTCTTCACACACTCTACCAGTATGAACACCTTTACCGATTTCCTTCCTTTTCTCCGGTGTCACCTTCTTCACATAGTCACTTAGAATTTTCTTTCTAATTGTTTTGAATGGATAATCATCACCTTGGTTTGCACTCTATCATCCCAAAATCAAAGTCTCAAGTTGGCATATTTAAAATTTGAGCCTTCCTCCCAAAACCCAATTCAAACTTGGGGCGATTAGGGTTTCTTCTTAGCTACCAAATATGTCTTAAATCCAATCCAATCTTCCTTAAATCGATCATCTGCATCGAGGAACTAAATCTATGTACTTTTTTAACTTGTCCAATGAATGTTTGATAAAAATAGAAAACCTAACCCTACTCTATGGCCTTGATTTTTGTTGACCATATTTAAGATCTAGCTGCTTCTTGCTCAAGGTCATCCTGTAATTTGGTTCATGCTTTGAGCATGATGCCAACAACTCTCTAATCTTCCTCTATCATTCAATCTTCACCGAGCCACAAAAGCTTATGATTTTCAATCTACAACTCAAGGGGGCTTCATTAAATATTTACTTGTCCCTACAACTACTTTGCCTCAACTATGCAAACACACCAACATCTACCTTCTTGCCACCTGGCATCCACATGACAAGCACGTCAGCTTATGACCCACTCATTGACATAGGGTCACTTCATACTTGTTCATCTGAATAATCCTTCTACCGATATTTCCAATGTACTGAATATTTTCTCTTACTGGCAACACCACACATCGACAACTCACCTTATCCTCTGGTATACTACTTCATTGTGATCTTGTTAACATTATGCCTCTTCATCACAAGCTAATAGCCAACCTTCATACATACTAGTTTCATGCCTTATTGGTATTTACTTAACATGCCAACACACTTCTTCATATAACCTCTTACTAGTGACAACTCATGATTACACCATACCAGTTGATATCAATCTCCAATGCCAACAAACTCCTACTCATCGGTTGACATCAATGGCAACTCAATGCCTACAATCTCCCCCTTTCGAATTGATGTCAACACACACTACACCGATCTCTCTACCCCTTTGATAGAAATGGTAAAGGGAACCTTGGTCTAAGACCAATCATATTGCTAGACTCCAAAATTTTTCTCCCCTTTTGACAGCCATGTGATAAGACACCAGATGTTAATGATGTGGTTTACCATGTACAACTGCCTGAGATGATTGACAAATTTAATCACAACTCATTTATGCAACCGGTAGGACACATTTTCCCCCTGTTTCCATGCTTCATGATTCAAGGGTCATGAGATGATAGCAATTGTTGACTCCCCATGAACCATACAACTCCCTACACATTAAGTGTTGCAAGATGGTGGGATGACTCCCAAATTTTGTCTCAAGTACTCAAATGTTCTGAAAGGAAGTGACTTTGTAAATATGTCAGCAATCTACTCACCAGTTGGAACATACTCTATTATTACCTCCTTGTCTACTACCTTCACCCTCAAGAAGTGATACTTGATGGCAATGTGTTTTGTTCATGAGTGCATTACCGGATTCTTAGATATGTTGATTGCACTTGAGTTGTCATGCCGGATTGGAATATAATCCAATATTTCCACCTGTATGTCCTTCAATGTCTGCTTCATCCACAACACCTCTGAACAACATGTAGCAATTACTATATACTCAGCCTTAGTAGTGGATAATGAAACTGAATCTTGCTTCTTGATGTGCCATGACACTAACTGGTCTCCTAAGTAGAATGCACCTCCACTTGTGCTCTTCGAGTCATCAACACAACAAGCCCAATCTACATTAGTATATGATTGCAAAGTGAAGTCTACTTTACTTGGATACCATAGGCCATAACTGATTGTTCCTTGCAGATACCTGAAGATTCTCCTCACTGCATTTAGGTGAGACTATTTGGGGGCATCTTGGAATCTTGCAACCATGCACACTTCTTGTACTATATTTATCCTAGATTTTGTTATATATAACAAACTACCAATCATAGACCTATATAGTGTTTGCTCTACAACTGGTGACTCATCACTCTTGCTCAATTTACAACCAATCACCATGGGAGTACCTACCAGTTTGATGTCCTCCATTTGAAACCTTTTTCTCATTTCCTTGGCATACTTGGTTTGGGAGATTAATATGCCTTTGTTTTGTTGTGAAATTTGCAAACCAAGAATGTAAGACAACTCACCTATCATGGACATCTCAAATTTTGTCTTCATCTGATCGGCAAAATCCTTTCACATAATGTCCTTATCTCCACCAAATATGATATCATCCACATACAAAACAACTATAATCATGTGATCTCCATTTACCTTGATGTATAAGTTTTTATTATCATTCTCTTTCCGAAATCCTTTCACCTTCAATTACTTATCTAACCCGGAATACCATGCTCTGGGGGCTTGCTTCAAACCATATAGGGCTTTCTTCAACCGACACACAAAAGTTTCATCATCGTGTATCTAAAATCCTTATGGTTGCTCCATGTACACTTATTCTTCCAAGTTTCCATTTAAGAATATAGATTTTATATCCATTTGATAGACCTTATATCCCTTGTAAGTTGAGAAAAGAAGAAACATTCTAATAGCCTCAATCCTAGCAATCGATGCAAATTTTTCTTGAAAATCTATTCCTTTTACTTGATAATACCCTTTGCATACTATTGTGGCCTTATGCCTAACAATATTACCTTCTTCATTCATCTTGTTCTGGTAGACCCACTTGGTACCTATGAAATTCTTGTTTGCTGGTCTAGGAACAAGTTCCCGAGTTTGATTTTTCTCAATTTGTTTCATCTCTTTATCCATAGCATCTACCCTCTTCTCACCTTTGTTGGCCTCATAAAAAGATTTGGGCTCTATCTCTATCATGAGGCAAAAATTGATGTGCTCATTGTTCTAGGCTAGTCTCCTCTTTGTTTGCACACCATCATCTTTATTTCCTATGATCTAGTCCTCCGGATGATTCTTCTGCACATACCGGTTTGGTGTCTTGCTTGGTGCTTCTTGTGGTTCATTCTCAGGTTGTCTTTCATCTTCATCATCTAAGTCTTCAATGTAAGGTGTTGTTAATTATTCTCCCTTGAATGAATCCTCATCCACCTTAACATTTACACTTTCAACTACCTTTCTTATCCTCTTGTTATAGCATTTATAGGCCTTTCTATGAGTTGAGTAGCCTAAAAAGATACCTTCATCACTCCAGGACTCAAATCCACCTAAATCTTGTTCATTCCTTTTGATGAAGAACTTGCGGCCAAACACCGTGAAGTGATTTAATGATGGTTTCCTATCATACCATAGCTCATACGGTGTCATGTTACTATTTACTCTCAACTCCACCCAATTCAATGTGTATAATGCAATATGAACATCTTCCTTCCAATACATATTTGGTATGTTGGCTTCATTCAACATAGTCCTAGCCATCTCCTTTACTGTCTAGTTCATTTTCTCTGCAATGCTATTTTGTTGTGGTGTCCTTGAGGTTGAGTATTTCCTTCAGATTCCATACCTTTCACAATAATCCACAAATTCATTTGAAGTGTACTCTCCACCCTGGTCAGATCTCAAACACTTTAACCGATAACCATAGTCATTTTCTACCATCTTCCTAAAAATCTTGACTCTCTCAAATGCTTGCGACTTATCATGCAAGAAGGTTACCCAAGTCATTCTTGGGTAATCATCTATGAATAACATGAAATATCTCTCACCGATCAATTATCTTGACCATGTTGGCCCACACAAATCTATATGTAGTAACTCCAAAGGTCTTGAGGTGTTATATTCCTTTATTTTGAAGCTGACCTTTGATTGCTTGCCTCTGACACATTCATCACAGAATGTGATTTTTGGTTTTATTATTAGAGGTATGTGTCTCACATACCGGTTCTTGCTTATATTCACCAGATTATCAAAGTTCACATGGCCTAACATTCTATGCCATAAACAACTTTCATCTACCTGTCCCATCATACAATGATACTCAAAGAATTCCTTCAGATTGTATACATTACCATCTATCCTTTTTCCTTCTGCTACAACCTGACTGGTACTCTTCTTCCTTATCTGACAATCGGTAGAGTCAAAAGTGAATTTGCATCCCTTGTCACACATTTGACTCACACTCAGCAAGTTATTTTTTAGTCCTCCTACATAATAAACATCATGTGCCTTCAATTTTCCATCTATGTACAAAGTACCTTTTCGTTTTATCTTGATGGAGGAGTTATCTCCAAATGTTACTGATCCTCCATTCTAATCTTCAAGCTTAGTAAATTTCTTCTTGTCTCTGGTCATTTGATTGGAACATCCACTATCCACTACCCATCAATTCCTTCTTTCTCCATGTAGGGCATTCTGCACAATTAGACTTGATTCAGATTTGTTCTTGTCTTTCTCAATCCAAAATGGTTTCTCTTGTTTCTTCTTCTTAGTTGCAACATTTTGTTCCGGTTTTGCTTATGCCTTCTGATCTAGTACTTCCTTTTTCTTCTAGTCAGTCCTCAGTTTACAATGCTTTGCTATGTGACCAAAGTTTTGACACTTATAGCATTTCACATTAGCATTAAAAGATGTATTCAAAACATTCTTATAGGACATCTTCAAGTTTCTCCTACACTCATAACTCTTATGACCAAACTCATTGCAATTATAACATGTAACATTTGTATTTTGTAATGCAGCAAATGAGTTTCTACTCTCAAAACTAGGGGTTACATTCATCATCCTACATTCTACCACTTTATGACCAAACTTATTACATCGGTAATGGTAACCATAGAATTCAAGTACATATCATTTTTGTCTTGTAGAGCAACATGATTCTGTCTTACCGAATATTTGTTCTTCAATTGATGAACTCTTGTAAACCCTTGATTATCAACATTCTCCATGCCTTTGTATCTAGCATATCAGTTTGTATGTTGACCCTTCTAGCCTACAAGAACATTCTGGTTTACGAGTTGATTCCTTGGAGCAGCATCATATGCACATGTTTTTCCTTTCTCTCTTCTGATGTTGTGAATTTTATTTCCTTATCAGTTGAGTCCTTTTTCCCTGAACTTTGTCCTTCTTCAAACCCAAGTCCACCGGTATCCTTTGATTGCTTCTGATTGTTCAACATTTTGTCTAGGGCCTTTGTGTTGCTTTCATACTTGCTTTTCATCACCAATTCATTTTTTCTCTTCTCTAATTCCTTTTGGAGCTTAACAATTTCTTCTTCCAAGTTCAGATGTTCCTTCTCCTTTTCACTCAAGTTGGTACTAGTATCTTCATAGATCCTCTTGGCCTCTTGCAATTGAAGTTTTAGATCTACAATTGTTTTCTTTGATTGTTCAAGAGATTGCTCCAACATCTCTTGTTCTTCAGCTGCAACCTTTTTCACCTTCTTCAGATCTCTTCTTGTTTTCTTCAGCTCTTCCAAGGCACTGATGAGCTCTGCTTCAAGATCCACTTCACCTCCTCCTCCTCCTCCTCCTCCTCCTCCTCCTCCTCCTCCTCCTCCTTCTTCTTCTTCTTCTTCTTCTTCTTCTTCTTCTTCTTCTTCTTCTTCTTCTTCTTCTTCTTCTTCTTTTTCATCTGCTTCTTGTACTGGGACACCTTGGACCATAAAAAGGTTTTCTATGTCTTCTTCTTCACTACAACAGCCATCTAAGACACAATCCTCATCCATGGCATCATCTTCATGAGTGTAGAGGTTGCTTTGCTTCCAGTTGTCTCTTCTTCCTTGCCAGAAGACATTCTTCATTTTATCTTTATCAGATGATGTACTAACAATTTTTTGATCATTCGTATCCTTATCACCATAGGGAAATTTGGTAGAAAAATGTCTTGTCTTTCCACAATTGAAACATTTCAAGGGTAGCTTTCCTTTGTATTTGTCGGAACCCCTCTTGAGTCTTCTAACAAATTTAGCCATGATATCATCAGAATTTTCACTAGTTCCATCTTGAGTAGAATCTTCTTTTCCTTTCCTTGATGTGTTGAATAAAGCTTCTTTCTTCACAACCTCAGTACTGATAGTCCTCATCTCATAAGCAATTAGGGAACCATATAGCTCATCCATTGTAAAGGTTTTCAGATCTTTTGCTTCTTCTATTTCTGAAACCTTTGTATCATACTTAGATGTGAGAGATTTAAGTACTTTCTTTACTACCACCTCGTCTTTCACTTCTTCTCCAAGCCCTCTAATGGTGTTTGTTATTTCATCAATCCTTTGGAGATAGTTCACAATATTCTCTTCATCTCTCATCTTTAAACCCTCAAACTAAGCTCTCAATGTCTGTAACTTGGCTTCCTTGACTTTAGCATCACCTTCAAATATTTGTTACAACTTATCACAAGTTTCTTTGGCAGATGAGTAGTGCATGAATTTAACAAACTCATTATTAGACAACCCACTAAGAATGGCATTTTTAGCTTTAGCATTGTTCTCATATTCTTTCTTAGCATCTGGATATATAGGGGGAACATTTGGGACTATATACCCATTCTTAACTGACATCCCAACATCAAAACCTAGAGAGGACAAATAGGTTTCCATTCTTCTACTCCAAAAGGCATATTGACACAATCAAACATAGTAGCTTTCAAGGAGGTAGATTAATTTCTTTTCATTTGTGCACTTGACAAGATCTACCCAAGCTAGAAAATGCTTTGATAAAATAGGGCACCTTGGCTCTGATACTAATTGTTAGACACAATGGATCACTGAGAGAGGGGGGATGAATCAGTGGTTTCAACACTTTCCTGCCTCAAGGATATACCAGTATCATATAAAACAACCAATCAATAGACTGGTTAACCAAACAATACAGAGTAAGTGTGAAGGAAGAATAGTTACTAGATCAATAATACACACACATAAAAATGCATCACATAACACCAGATATACGAGGAAAACCCAATGTGGGAAAAAACTCGATGAGAATAGCTTCTGGAGATCTTCTGCTCCAATCTAGGCTCACAATGAAAATGATCTGATTACACTTTTAGGGAATCAACCCAAGAAGCACCAACCCCTAATTTATGAGCACCAACTCAAAGGAGCACCAACCCCTTCCAATTTATGGACACCTATCCAAAGGAGCTACAACCCTTGCACTAAGAACCAACTTAGTGATCAAACTGATAGATTTCAAATATAGTGATAAATCCCTATTACAAATAAGGTTTTGTAACTCCTAAGTACTCTGCTCTAGTAGTATCAACTTTACCAGTCACTTTCACAATCTCTTTTGTTTCTCTCCCTCTCTGTTGGGTCTCACACTCTGCTTAATCTTCTTTGCCTTTACTGGATCACACTTGACCTCTGCAACACATCCACCAATTCTAACTTTGGAAGTATTCCTTCCCTCTATATTCTTCACACACTCTACTGGTATGAACACTTTTACCAGTTTCCTTCCTTTTCTCTGGTATCACCTTCTTCACACAGTCACTTAGATTTTCTTTCTAATTGTATTGACTGCACAATCATCACTCTAATTTACACTCTATCATCCCAAAATCAAAGTCTCAAGTTGGCATATTTAAAACTTGAGCCTTCCTGCCAAAACCCAATTCAAACTTAGGGTGGGTAGGGTTTCTTCTCAGCTAACAAATTGTCTTCAATCCAATCCAATCTTCCTTGGATCGATCACCTGCATTGAGAAACTGAATCTATGCACATTTTTCATTTGTCCAATGCATTTTGCTAAAATTGAAAACCTAAGCCTTCTCTACGACCTTGATTTTTGTCGACCATATTTAAGATCTAGCTGCTTCTTGCTCAAGGTGATCTTGTAATCTGGTTCATGCTTTGATCATGACACCAACAACTCTCTGATCTTCCTATGTCGTTCATTCTTCATCAAGCTACAAAAGCTTTTGATTTTAATTCCACAAATCAAGGGGGATTCATTAAATTCTTACCTATACCTGCAACTACCTTGCCTTGTCTATGTAAACACACTGACTGTTAGACACAATACACCACTAAGAGGGGGTGAATCAGTGGTTCTCAATCTTTCCCCTTTAACTATCCTATGTGAGTATACTGGTTCTCAAATTCTAACTCAATGCAGACTTACCAGTTAGAGGAGAGACCACCACAAATGCAAACACACACAAAGGGACATCACATAACACTAGTATGTACAAGGAAAGCCAAATATGGGAAAAATATCAATGAGGTGAGCAATGTTGCTGGATTCTACTGCTCCAATCCAGCCTCACAATGAAATCTGTTAAGATGTTTATGGCACCAACCCAAGGAGCTACAACCCTTGATTTAGGGCACCAACTGAAGGAGTACCAACCCCTGATTGTTTAGGGCACCAAACCAAGGAGCACCAACCCCTAACTGATTTATGGGCTACAACACAAAGGAGCTACAACCCCTGCTAGTTTATGGGCACCAACCCAAAGGAGCTACAACTCAGTGATCACAATGATAGCATCAAATACAAAAGTATTTATACTGTTACAAGTGAATCTTGCAACCATTTCATATACTTCACTCTACCAGTGAAACACCTTCTCTTCTGCACCAGTTCACCTCTCTCTATTGCTTCTTTGTTAGTTTACACTCTACTAGCTACCTTGCTCTACATCTGCTTCACCAGATCTCTACTACACTGCTCTACACTTCATCACTCTCTGTTGTCTTCCAGCTGATACTAGCACCTATCGGTTATCTTTTGTGATGCACTCTTGCTGCTGTTGGCATTTTTTATGTTTATGTTGTGATTGTCATTGATGGACATGCACTTGCATTGAGATCTGCTTTATATGTATGAGTTAGAGCACAACTGGTATTTGTTCCAATTGGTATGTTTTATTATAGTCGTTAGAATATTGGTGTTTTGCATAATGTGTTTATCGGTCTAAAGCGGTATGTAGACCCCAAGTGGTTCGAGGATCTCAAGCGGCATGAAGGATCAAAGCGGCAAAACTCATATTTCTCAGTCTTCATTTTGTCAAACCAGCAACCAGCATTTTGCCTGAACCGGCATTTTGTATGAACCGGTAATACTCTGTGATGAGTTACCATCCACCGATTGTTTGACGGTGCCGATACTTTAACGATGCTTTTTGTGTTGTGTTACCAAGTATGTCCAGGTTCATTGAACCTAGGGAATTGGATTGTAATCCTATTGGACCAACATGAAATCAAATTCCTTTATAAGGACATCATATCTAGGGTTTTTAGGTTGTTGATGTGGTTGTAGCAAAAGTTTATGTTGTTGCTAGGATTTAAGGTTGTTGGAGTTAGAGAGAGTATGAATGTATAGAAGACTAAAGCAATGTTGGAATGCATTAGGAACGGGCTATCAAGGATCTAACCAAGAAGTCTGTGCTATTAGCTAGATCAATCACTTGTTGATTACTCACATCTTTGACAAGTCTGTAGCCCTTAACTGGTAGGCCCAAAAGCCTTTTGTAAATCCTCTAACAAGGTGGTTCACATTTGTGGATCTAAAATCCTCTAGCAAGGTAGTCTTTAAATGGACTTATCTCCTAACAGATATTGAGATTCCTAAAAGGATCTATTCTAGTAAAGAACATTATAAGACCTTAATCGGTCTGACCTTAACCGATCTGGTTCCTATTCTATAGATAGTTACTTGTGAGTTCCATCTCACCGTGGTTTTTCCCATTTGGGTTTCCACACCAAAATCTCATGTGTTATGGTGTTTGTGCTTTTGTGGGTGAATGCACTATTTTCTATTTGGTTTGCATGTGTGCTAACGGGTTTGTCTGCCAGACTGTTTTACTGATTTACTGTTAGTCTTGTAAAGTGTTTAAGTGCAAAGATTTTTGGCATACTAATTTACCCCCCCCCCCCTCTTAGTATTCATCAATTGGTATCAGAGCCTACCTTTCTATAAGTTTAACCACTTGGAAAGAGATATGGGGGAATACTCTATAAGGGAACTTACTCATCGGCTCACTCAGTCTGAGCAAGCCTATGATGAACTTATGGCAAAATATAAGACCTCTTAGGAAAAAAGGAGAGAACGTGCTGAAAAGCTTTCTTCAGATGAAGCTGACATGGAAGCCCTAATTGCAGAAGTAAATAAGTTGAATGAATCAAACTCCAACCTGAGAAAGGAGTTGGAAGGAC